>NC_137140.1:32740378-32847878 GCF_949319135.1 Squalius cephalus
GAACTCACACATCTGTAGATTAGCATTAAAGCAAAGCATATTTGAGGAAGTAGTGAATCCGTAACCTTTTAGCAGTGAAGGTTTTTGAGGAAGACGAAGATCTCTGAGGGATGTGGCACAAGCACTGCATCCTAATATGCACTACATATTCTGCAAAATGAGAATTAGCGCATCCTAGACTACATTGTGTTGAAATGAGAATGTTAAAGTCTGCATGAAACATAAGTTGTGCTATTGTTGTCTTTCCTACATTGACGTATGAGTAAAATGGCTTCTGGAACAAGAACGAATGTAGGGCGGGACTTGATTTTGTCAATGGGGACTTGATTGGATGGTTGTGGTTTGCTATTGGTCGATGTCATGTGAGTAACAGGCTGTTCTCGTCAATTTTGATTTCATGGTAACTTTAAAGGAACGCAAATGGATTTTAAAATGTGCATCCGTTCATGTTTTTTTTAAAACACAACAGGAGTTTGTGATGGTCCTTCAGAAAAATGAAGAGGACAGAGCAGCAGTTTCTAAAGCTTTTGAACAGCTGCTTTCAACTGCTCACATGCGTATTTGCACACATGCTCTGTTTGCTTGAATAATTGAAAGACCTGAAGCAATGTTTAATCAGTGAGAAACATTTGAAGAGTACATGTTCAGTTTAATATGTTAATATTCATAGTATTATTGTAGCATATTCGTTTTTGCTGTAGTAATGAGGAATGGCACATTTCTTCAGTATTTAAAAGCTTTTAGCAGGTACTACTGAAATCTTGGAATGATGACACCCCTACTTAAAAGTACTGCATTCAAACTACCTTTCAAAAGTTTGGGGTCAGTAAGATTCTTATTAAGAATAAGATTCAGTACTTATATATATTTTTTTTTTTAAGAAATCAATACTTTTATTCAAAAGTGACAATAAAGACATTTATAAAGTTACAATATATTTCTGTTTTAAATAAATGCTAACATTTTTAACTCTCTATTTATCAAAAAGTCCTGAAAAAATATATTATGGTTTCCACAAAAATGTTAAGTGGCAAAAATTATTGAGGATAATAATAATAATTAAAAAAAAAACATGTTTCTTGCATCAAATCAGCATATTAGAATGATTTCTGAAGGATCATGTGACACTGAAGACTGGAGTAATGATGCTGAAAATTCAGATTTGATCACAGGAATAAATTACATTTTAAATGCATTTAAATAGAAAACAGTTTTTTTAAACTGGAATAATATTTCACAATATTACTGCAGCCTTGGTGAGCCTAATAGACCCCAACCTTTTGAACTGTAGAGCACTTTCCCATGAACTATCCTATTAGTATGCAGTTTAGGATGCAAACACAGAAATCACACGGGTACTGACGCCTGTGAAAACTGACCGTCTGGAAACAGCGTCTGAAGTGAAACTCGCACTGCATCATGTCAAAGAAGATGGCAATCGTGGCTTTCCGCAGCTCGATCTCCGGAACCAGCGTCATCTCCAGAATCGGACCCACCATCTCAGGGATAAACTTGATCTTGTGTGGACCTGCAGGATGTGCAGAAGAAACAAGTTAGCAAGCCTGAATCCTTTAGATTGTTTATTTAAGATCTTTTCTGTTAGTTTTTTGGATCTGCTTTCTGTTTGTGATATTTTTGCCGGCAGGTGCACCAGCACAGGGAATATCGTCTCTCCGCTACCTCCTCGCAGTGCCTATTTGTGTCTAACAAGAACCTTTATGTATTCTGTGAGGTGTGTACCACTTCTATTTTGGAGGCAGCATTTCTAAATCTCTCTACTTTCATCTGTGCTCTCCTAATCTTCAGAGTTTGTGCAATCACAACACTGAATAGAGGCAAACATCTCTGATTCTCTGGTGTACTGTATGTGACTAAACCCAGTATCAAACGCAGCAAGCTAATGAACAATCAAAGACTGCTGAGAAACACGTCTACCGTGAGGTGGCAAACACTTTTTCAGGGAGGAGTGTGGGAACTGAAAATACTTTCACAGCGGTGCTTCCTCAACTGTCCTGCAACTAATTAGCACCTTCACTTTTGGAGCATTTCCATTTCCACGGCTCTAAATAACAGTTAGGTGTCTTGGTCGAAAAATAACCCGCTTGAAATCAGTGCTAAAACTGTAAGCAACACAAATGTGGCAGACACAAGCCGTACAAAAATAAATGATCCCAAAGTTATGCAATGTGAATGCTGGGAATCCTTTTAAAGATGCAATGGTTTTTAGGGACATTAGCCTTTTACAAAGAGCCCACAGGATTTAGAGCACCACAAGTGAAAGACTATCAGTTTTTAAATATGTACTATACCATTCAAAAGTTTGGGGTCAGTACGATTTTTGAAATTAATGCTTTTAAATCACGAAATTCATAAAAAGTGACGGTCAAGACATTGCAAAAAGTCTGGACTCTATCGCAGTTTTCATTGGTCAAGAGGCAGTCTGACTGACAAGAAAAGCAACCAATAACAGTACGTTTTGTTTAGGGGTGCAAAAAATGTAAAGTCGGTGTCTCTACAATACATAGTTTTCATGTGACGTCACACCCTTATAAGACCGGCCGCCTGGAGGGCAAAACCTGGCTTTCTTCCATTGCCGTCCAGTCCTTTTTACCAGGTTTTTACTAAGTACTAATGTAGTAAGACAGTGATATTAAAAGACTAAATTCAATATACGCATTAATGATGATTAACGATGATGCATACTATGCATACGCAAGCAGAAGAGCCCAGAATATGAACGCAACCCAGTTTCCTGTTAAGCAGTTTTCCATAGAAAACCATTATAAATAAATTACTGTACTTAAGCACACTGCATTCATATTCTGGGTTCAATTGATCACCTGTATATAGTATGCACATCATTAATAAGGTGTATAGAGCATTTGAACTTTTAATATCACTGTTTTAGTACATTAAGTCACTTCAAGTGTTTTCACATTACATGTTTTAGAATGTCCCACTGTTTTTTAGTGATTTAAATCATGTAAAAGGTGCTGTGTATGGATCACAAATGCCCACAACATGCATTTTATTCACATATTTTTGTTTTTCGTCATGCACTTGCAAATAGACATACCCCAGTATATTTCACAACTATTTTTTGTCTAATATAATGATCTCTTAAATGGCAGCTCACCTAGGTTGTACCACATGTCTCGGATCTCAAAGCCAATCTGTCGCCGCATGTCTTGATACCTATAAATAGAAATATGAAGAAATCAGAGAAAGACAGATGACTTCATAAAGTTGAAAGTATAAAAATGTAAAGCATCTCAAATTCTCCTGGAACTGAGAAACATTTATGGCTTCAACTTGCTAACCTTCATAATACTGAGAGAGGAACAAAAGCTGTTCAGAATCAAAGTCACATGGCCCAATCGGTGCTCTCATTTAAAGAAAGTGTGAAGTAAGCAGCATGGCGACCCATCCCTTATGCTTTACCTCCAGCGGCCTCAGCGGGCCTGACATCCATTCATTACCGCTGTCATTTGGGGACGCCTGTGGCCCTCGGCTGAATTCGGAGCCACCATCGATTGCTTTGTCAATACGCTCTCATCCAGGCGTAATTTACGATGACAAGGACGAGGTGCGTCGGAGCCCAGTTAACACTCAGTAAAGCCTCTCGCATACAGCCTCTAGCCTCGCGCCCATACGGGTCGGTCTGTTTACTGCTAAGCGCTACTCTATAATTTGTGTCTCTGGTGTCTGCAGAGACAGAATGAAAGAGACAGACAGCCGAGGGTGTGTGTCCTCACACTCATACAGAAGAGTAAGCTGAGCCTGTTAACACTCACACCTGCCAGCCCACGGGACGTTCACTGGAAAGAGATGCTAACGTAATACAGCGACAGATGAAAAAGAGCGAGGGACTAGTGTTGTCTGCTAAAGCGCCAGCTCTCCTGCTTATACTTGAGGTATTGGACAAATCATAAGTCATATCTATAGAACACCCTAGAAACCCAGGTAGCAACACCCTGCAACCGCCCAGAACAACTAATCAACCATAAAATTCAACAAAACATCATCAAACCCCCAATCAACCAGCATGGCACACCAAAAACATGTTCTCCAGTAAGTATTGTGTATTTCTTACATCTGCACTGAGCGTGTGAGCTTTGGCCTGAATGCTCCTTTACTGTGATGCCAGGTTGGACTCAGAATGAGAAGAAAAGAGGAGGAAAAAGAAAGACTGAAGAGTCAGCAGCAGTCTCTCTGAGGTCAACATGACACCTCCAGCAGAACACTGGGAGAATGGAGTGATGAAAGGTTGAGGGAAGGATGAAAGCTAAGGCTACGGCTCTGAAGGAATGAAACATCACTCTGAAAGAGGCACAGCAGGGGGCAAACAGCACAGAAGAACAAAGACAGGGTAGCCGAACAGATTGTTATAAAAATGAGACGCAGCATCCTGGAGACATCAGCACATTTTCTGATAAAAGCCCTCAAAATGCCAACTTTGGGTTTCTTATTTTTTTTTGGTAGAATTCCAGGACATGAAGTGTCATCAGGTTGAAATGCTGTCAGCAAGTAAACAAATTAAACTGCATTATAGCTGACAATGTGTTGAGCTTGTGCACTTTTATTTTTGCATGAGTTGGTATTAAAATTAAAGAGATTGAGAACCCAAAAATTGCATCTGCTCATCTTTCTTTTGAGGACAAGCAGAATATTCACACTTGACATTGTCAAAATGTTATGGCTGATTACTAATAAATTACTTATTTCAAAGTATATGCTACTTTATTAAAAGTTGATGGATGGATGGATGGATGGATGGAAAGAACGATGGATACTGTAGATAGATTGATAGATGGATAGATATATGGATAAATAAATAGATAGAACGATTGATAGATACAACTATAGAACGATAGAACAGATAGATAGAACGAAAGATAGAATGATAGAAAGAACAATGGAATCATAGATAGAATGATAGACAGATAGAATGATAGATGGATGGATGGATGGATGGATAGATAGATAGATAGATAGATACAGTAGCATGTTTCGAGAGATCTGTTTGTGCCAGATATAGACCTTAAAATAAGCAAAAAAATTAAATATCCATAATCAGCCTGAAATCAATCTGAAAAAGATTGCTGATATCATCCAATAGCCAATATATATCGATATTATCTAATACCGTACAGGTCCCATTTATCTGCAAAATACTGTATGTGTTATGCTTCTTCAAATTATCCCATTTTAACAATGTTCTGCAGAGATTGTTGGTTATTCATTTCTTTTGAATTCACCAGATCTGTGCAATTCCCCCAAAACCTAAAGGCAAAAACGGCTCCCAGAAAGAGCTGCGGCTCCTGACACCAGCACTGCATGTCCTGAGAAAATGTGTGGTTTTGGAAACGTGTCCTCGTGTTCCTGAGAGGCTGAAGAGTCCTGACAGACTCTACGAGAATGAGCTCACGCCACAGGCAAACACACACACCGAGAAGAGGCTCTTCACTCAGTCCTGCCGTCACTCCTTCTCGAACGCTTTCAACAGTGATGCAGAACCTGTTCATGTTTTCAGGAAAACACATTTCCTTCACCTCTCTCGGCCCCATATGCTTCTATGCTTTCAGTATTTTTTAATATATGCCTCCCTCCCTGTTCGGTCTTGTGTTAATCTAAATGATGTTTAAATCTTTGCATTACAAGCACTCCTGTGTTCCTCATTTGTAAGTCACTTTGAATAAAAGTGTCTGCTAAATGAATAAATGCAAATGCAATATGAAAACACGGCTGTCTAACTCTCATCCGAACGACAAACATATGCTTTTTTTATACTCAAGCATCATAAACATATACTTTTTCATCTGTAGTTCTTCCTGTTGAGAGGTTAATGTTATACAATTTTGTAGCCGTGCATTGTGGGTAGGTGATATTAATGCTTACTTGTGGAAGATCTTGGCCCGTTTATCACTTGAAAAGTTCTCAAGCTGCAAAGACTCCTGGGTAAGGAATGCCACAGCGAGGTGGAAGTAGTTATTCCACAACTGAGAGAGAAAGAAAGGAGGATATTATTAAACTTCAGCTCCTAATTGAAATAATTACAGACTAAAGGGCCGCTCACACCAGGGATGATAACTATAACAATATCTACGTTTCAATAATCATCCTAATTCTAAGATAACAGGGAAGTACTCTCTACAACTAATGATAACGACACAGAGAAACAGCTAATGAACGATAACAATAATGATTTATCTGCCTTTAAAATAGATTCAAGCATTTAAAGTGGTACATGACATAACGGTGGCACACACTTATAATAAACAGAACATTATCATGCATTAGTGTGGATGTTAATATAGTTATTGTTCTTGGTGTGAAAAGCCCTTAAATCATCCTGTATTAAAGTGCCCCTATTATGCTTTTTTTTCAGATATTATCTTTCATATAGTGTGTAATATAGCTGTTTGTGAATGTAAAGGGTCGGCAAAGTTTCAAAGACAGTTATTTATAAGTTTCAAAGAAGAGTTATTGTCTTCTGAAAGAAAGAAGTGATTCTGAACTGCCTGAAACGAGTCGTCAGTAATTCCAGTCTCACTTCCTGCTGTATGTTTGTAACAAATTTGCATAATGCCAGTCTCTGGTCTTGATTGGCTGTCGGCGAACAGTGTCTGCTTTGTCCCGCCCTCAAACACTGTAGCTTATCTGAGACTGGGAGAGTTTGGTTCGTGTTGATCATGTCGAGAAGACGCTGTTTTCCAGTAAAACCAACGCCAATGTTACTATTTGTATCACTATGTATCAAGAGCTGAGGAAGAGCTGAAGTTCACATATGGTAATGGGTGTTTAATTTCCGAAAAATGCTGTAAGTGGTCGACCAATCACAACAGACAAGACCATCTAAACAATCAGAGCAGAGGAAGCTCTCAAAAAGGAGGGGGTTTAGGAAGACTGGTAATGCTGCTATGTATATTATGAGAAAATTTAAGTGTTTTGTTTTACCTTGGATGCATGTAAACCTATTGAAGGAGACCTACAGAACCAAATTAGGAGCCTTTAAAATAGCATAATAGGGGCATTTTAATATCATTACATATTAGAATAGAATTAGACAATCCTTTCAATTAGATATCTGCAAATGAGATTTCAGAAGTTTGATCATTCATGTCTGTAGCACAAATGATGACAGGTTATGCACACAAGATTAATAGTAATTGTGAAGGGTTAGCTGAAGTATGAGCAATAGACACAGTACACACAGCTATTTGAGCAGAAGAGCTGATGCCACTCACAACAATAACCTCAAAATAATTCATTGGCTTCTGAAAGCCGAAGTGTGCATCGCCAGATGGTTTCATGGGTAAAATGAATACTGAGATTAAGAATAACCATGAGCCAACAGCGACAAGCAACACGAGCACAATGCTCAGAGAAGAGCCGCTTCAAATATTCAAATCAGACGCTCGGAAATTGCAGCCCATTAGCCTGTCATGAGTTATTCTGGTAGAAAGAAATTTAATGATCCCTGCTGGAACTTCCTCTAACACAACCGGGCAGATAGTCACGATTCAAAGGTGTGCTTTCATAAACACCACTATCCTCCGGTTTCACAGACAAAGCTTAAGCCTAGTCCGAGACTAAAATGCACGTTTGAGCCGTTTTAACTGAAAGTCTTTACATATGTCAGTGCCATTGTTTTGTCTCAAGACATACAATATTCTTTCCTAAGACACGTTTATAAAAGCTATTTAAATGTCCTAACCGAACTAAGGCCTAATCCTGGCCTAATCTAAGCCCTATCTGTGAAACCAGGCCTATATGTTATTCTCAGTGCCTTTTGGTAGCACTTTACTAGTCTAAATGCATTATAAATGTATCTTTCTAGTTCTTTCTTGCAATGAACACAAAAGGAGATTTAGCATTCAATGATAGCGAATGGGGAAACAAATTCCCTTTTGTGTTCCAGGCAACAACGTCAAACAGATTTGTTGTACTTTAAGTCTCACCTGCAGCTCAAAGTTGGTTTGATCGAGGAACTTCTTGCTGAGAACGGCGGCGTATTGATTGATGGCTCGCAGGAACACTCTGAAATGAGAGAAAATCATGTCAGCCAATGTCTATTTAATAAAGACCATGGTCATGTTCTATTCATTCATTTTAATTTATTATCATATTTAAATGAGCGTGGTTGTTCTTAACAACAGCCTGTAGAAAATGAAGCATTAAAACAGCTAGTTGAACTCAGAATAATGCAATTCCTGATGCGATCCCTCGCACATCGAGACGCAGAACTAAAACACCATTCAGCTTGAGGCGAGGTAGCACTTAAACTTCAGATGATAAACTTAATCACAGGTCTTTAACTCCGCCACACTGAGACGACATTAGGAGGATATTAGAGACGTAAAGATGCTTTATTCACTTAGTTCAATAAAGGCCGTCACTAATGAACTATGAGAGAGAACAAGAAATCTTTAACTACTTCTCTAGCTGTGTCACTGCTGAAGACGAAAAAAAAAGAAAAGAAAGAATGAAAAAGAAAAGGAGAAAATGCAAATGGGTTGGAAGAACAGAACAGGCAGACTCAAATCACTGCAAAATCACACTTTGCAATCAAATCAAGATGAATAGACTCAAAGCAGCGGACGGCAAAGAGAACATTTCACGTCTGTGATGTGACATTTTGAGTAGTTCAGTAAACCCTCACTGCTCTATATGTATGTGTGTGTGTGTGTGTGTGTGTGTGTGTGTGTATGTATATATATATCATATCATGGAAAAGTTTATTTATTTCCATAATTCCATTCAAAACGTTAAACTTCCATAGATTATAGATTCAGGGCCCACAACTTAAACAATTTCAAGTATTTAGTTGTTTATTTGTACATTTTCCAGCAGGATTTGCACCTGCCCACACTGCCAAAAGAACCAAAACCTGGTTCAATGACCATGGTATCACTGTGTAATTACTGTGTGATTTCATGTAATATTCTAATTTTTTGAAATCCTGTTTTCGTGGGTTTTATGAGCTGGAAGCCCAAATTATGTACAAATAAACAACTAAATACTTGAAATCGTTTAAGTTGTGGGCCCTGGATCTATAATCTATGGAAGTTTAACGTTTTGAATGGAATTATGGAAATAAATAAACTTTTCCATGATATTCAAATTTTTTGGAAAGGGTCTGTATATATACACACACATATATATATACACATACACATACACATACACATACATACACACACACATACATATATATATACATACATATATACATATACACATATATATATACACACATATATATATATATATATATATATATATATATATATATATATATATATATATATATATATATATATATATATATATATATATATATATATATATATATATTTACATATGCATATATATATTAAATGTCCAACATTAAGCAGTTGCAACTCCAGCAGTTGAGAAATATCAGCCAATTCTTCAATATCAAGTGTCAAAAGTCACCAACTGAAGTAGATCTGACAAGTTTCTTATTATTAATTTCCAACATGAATGTCTGACCCCTCATGTGTGAGTGTCTGTCAGATGTTTGACATCTCATTAGCACGGCTGGATATCAGCGACTGAATTGTAAGTCATCTTAAAAGGCTCTGGCTGTGTAAACGCATCAGAACCCTTATTAATCATCCTCTAATCTTGAGCGGGGCGGCGCAATACGAGCCGAATGAATTTCTGATTGACTAAGATAAACAGTGTGAGCTCGACGGCATTGAGCGAGCGCGAGCGTCACGGCACAGATCTGCAGGACGTCTGCTCTGAGCTCTGACTCCTTCATTGTAACGGAGAGATGGAGCGTTTCTCATCAGGGCCAACAGATACAATCTGTTTATAATGAGCTGCTGAAAAATAGCTGCTTAATGTGACTGGAGACATTAATAATGCAAGTGAGCTTTACTAAATCAACAGATGGACAGACAGACTGACGACAGACTAAAACTTTAGTCACAGTGGATGATATATTTCATCTGACACACATGAAAATGAGGCTGTGGAGAACAGCAGCATCACGAGATAGAAACGCAGCACTAGCTCATAACCTACACTGCGTTTCATTGATTGAACTATTCTGTTCTACAGTCAAAAACACATTTTATGTCAGAGTGATAGATTGCTCAGTGCAGTGCCTGCCATTATAACACAAGTCACCGGTTAACATTATCTTCTGGAAGTTTTCCTAAGGCGAACTGTGTGTTTTTTTTAAATATCTTTTCCATTTCAGTTTAATATGCAGAAACTATATAAGTAAGCCAACCATAAGTAAAAGTGTAATATTGTAGTACTGAGTGGCATTAAACATCACGACACCATCAACCGCTGGAGCTCTGTATGTCAATCTACACTTCTGTACAAAAGTTTGAGGTCAGTACCTTTTTTGAAAAGAAACAGTCTCTTCTGCTCACCAAAGCTGCATTTATTTGATCAAAAATACAGTAAAAAAAATCTGAATATATTGTAAAACATCATTTATTCCTGTGATCAGGATTTTCAGCATCATTACTCCAGTCTTCAGTGTCACATGATCCTTCAGAAATCATTCTAATATGATGATTTGCTGCTCAAGAAACATTTCTGATCATTATCAAAGATGAAAACAGTTGTGCTGCTTCATATTTTTGTGGAAACCGTGCTAAATTTGATTATGAAATTGAAATCTTTTGATTCATTTAATGCATCCTTGCTGATTAAAACAAACAAAAAATCCACGTTTTACAGTTGCTATTTCACCTAAATAAAAATGCACTTCTGCTCACTAGGACAAACACTTTGAAGCAAGCAAACGCAACTGAGCCGGAGACGTCCTGTAAAGGAGCCGTAAGCTGCAGGATCAGGACAGACTGCTACAGATCAACAGTAGATGTGTTTTCTAGTCTACTGAACACTAAAGATTTACTGCATCTATGACCTTACAGAACATCAGGCCATGCCGTTCTAAATCACATCTGGGGGAAAAAACAGCCATACGGTTCAGTAAAAGATGACAATTTTCAGTTTTGGTTGAACTATTGCTTTAACTCATGGGACTCGTTAAAAATATTTAACACAGTTCATGCATTTGCGTTGTTTGCCATTTCAACAATTTCATAGACGCCTCCATCAAAGATGTCTGCAAATGACTGTAAATGATGAAGAAACACTTAATGACAAATTTTAAATCAAAATCATGTGGGACTTTACACAGAAGTTTAAAGACGGCTTCATGTCAGAATTTAGTGGCATATTTTGAGTTTCATTCATTCCTTTTGACTACGCTCTCAGAAAAGAAGGTACAAAAGCTGTCACTGAGGAAACACCTGTTTAAAAGGTATACTTTTATACCTAAAGGCTGCATATTAGAACCTAAAAGGAAACTGTACCTTTTGAAGAAAAGGTGCCGCCCCAGTGACAGCTTTTGTACCCTGTTTACTGAGTGTATATAAATATACCAAATCAACAACACCAGCACATTGTGTTTGTCTCTAACACAGCCATCCACAAGAGACAACCCGTATGCAGTTTTTCCCTCTATAAGAGCATCAGATGAGCAAACAGCTGTGTAAGACAGTTAAAGACGATTCCTCTAATGCCGCAGCTGCTCGATATAAGGCCGTGAGGTCAAACGAATCCCACTTTTAATGATTCCTACATCCCTCGCACGCTCAACCCTTTAATACCACTGACGTGGGTAATCGATGCATGGAGACGCAGTCTTGTGAGCCAAATGCAAACAGCAGTCGTGCTCTGATCTCCGGAAATCTATCTGGGATGCAAACGGAGCAAAGACAAGACATTTCAACTGAGCCTCAGCCTCATTTTCACCAAGAGCCCGACATCCCCGCACAATTACAGCCAATCTCTCTTTACACCCGGCCACGGCAGGGCAAACACGCTTTAACACACGTCGCTCATTGCTGCTAATGCAGATTCAGTAACAGATGCATGTGTGTTTGTGTTGTAGTCAGATGCAGTCGTTCGTTCTAATGACTGGACTGATGATCCATGAAACTCATAGCAATTTTGCAGCATTAGAGGATTGAAAAAAAAAAAAACATCCATTTGCTAGATCTTCCTAGCAGTGGAAGCAAACTGAGGAAAAGCGCTGTGTACACACACACACATACATATACACACATATATACACACATACACACACAGTTCTGCTGTGACTGTGTATATGTGTGAATGAAAATGAATACAATTTATATGATTAAATATATTATAATTCCAAAATATATTATATTGAAACATTATCGAATATATTGTTATACTACATTGGTTTTAATTTTCTGTCTTCTCTTGATGAGAACAAAGCCTTGTTTTGTACAGAGAGAGATGATGATTATGCCTGGCCGCTGTGGGCCTCCGTATGTGCCGTTATGATTTGAAATCTCAGTTCTCTTCTAGGATACGGCCCTCATCTTGTGAATTAATCAGCACTGCATATTTATGCACATGATTTCTCACAGCTTCAGTCCAAATGGAAAATCTGTGCACACGCGGCAGCTGAAATGTCGCCCATTCGTTTAACTCTAATTGAAGAAATCTCCAACTCGGTGGGATCTGATTAACGTTTAAAACATGTCTACACTTCCTTCCCAACAGAGGTCCGAACAATCAAAACTTAGACTGCTTCACAAGTTAATACGTTGCAGGAAATTAAAATTTAATAAGCAATGTGCACTTTCGTAATATTTAGTGTAAATGGTTGCAATTGGCTGTCATGGATAGTACACAACAGAAGAAATAATAAATAAATCCGGAACAGTCAAAGTATTCTATCCAAAACTGCTGCTTTGCGCAGTACAGATTCATACATTATTAATTCAATTCCATTCAAATGTAATTGTGTAGCACTTTTCATCTTACACATCACTCCAAAACAGCTCTACAGAGAATAGAGCCTTACAAACACACTGAGCAAGTCAAAGGTGACTACACTGAAGCCTGAGTCTTCTTTTCTTTTTTCTTGCACTTAGTGCAACACTTCTGCTTTGTTTAGAATAAATAGTTCATATAGAATAAATAACCATATCGTGTTATAATTATATATATAAAACAAGAACTCATACAGGAGTGTTTATTGCACCCATATCTTGAAATTTTCTAATCTGACTGGAGGACAGTATGTACTGGATATTATAGAATATAAATTAATATATAATGTTAAAACATCATTGCAACTTTCAAGGCCCAGAAAAGTGGTAAAAACATTGTTAAAATAGTAGTGTAACAGCGCAGCGCTTCTTGGTTGTACGTCAGAACGTAGGCTCACTATTGGCCGGCATCACACACATGACCAGCCTTGGCCAATAGTGAGCCTATCTGACGTACAACCCAGAAGTGCTGCGCTGCAATGCCGTTCCAATAACATTTCTGTCAATGGAGGGACAGAAATCTCTCAGATTTCAACAACAATATCTTCATTTGTGTTCTGAAGATGAACGAAAGTCTTATGGGTTTGGAACGACATGAGGGTGAGTAATTAATGACAGAATTAAACATTTTGGGTGAACTATCCCTTTAAGGCAGCATTCACTACACAGTGTCACAGCAGAAAGGCAACGGCACTCAAAAAGAACCTCTAGTAAGTGTTGAAATTAACTTTTTAAAAATACAGTGGTGTACAGTATTTTGAAGCTTTAGTATCGCGATACTACCGTGGTACCGCTATACTGTACTTCCCTGTGCTTCTCTGAGCCATGAGGAGAAATAGACCATGGCAGGCTGAAGAACACATCGTCGTTCCAAGAACTCTAAGAGCTCCTCTGCTAATTTAGCAGATATGGCTAACCTTGGGTCGGCTCCGTCTACTAATGTCTTCTCCAAATGGACCTGAACTACGGTGTGTATCATTAAACATGGCTAGACAGAGCAAGACTGATGAGAGAACAAGGGAGACGGAGAAGACGATGATTCTAGCGTGCAGTCGGGAAGATGAGGTCGTCCTGTCAGAACAGGAAATGAATATTAATAATTAAGAATCAAGTGGTGGGAGGCTTTTAGCGAGATGCATGATTGCCACTTACAGAGATTTGGCCTGCGCTGATGTTGCATTTTTAGACGACACAAAGGACAGAAAGGTACGCATTCTTCCCAGAGAGACTGTACATCACCGTTTTACATTTCTGCTCTGTTTTACATAACATTTACAATGTCCTTGAGTCATGATTTCTGTCAGAAAGCCCAACTGAAGAACCTTGCAGCGATACTATTAATCTGTAAACTGATTACTCATGTTAACAGTGCTTGAATATCCGCAGGGAAAACATTCCAGACAAAACATGATGGCGGCCAAAATGGAACGGACTCAAATATGTGGCCTAAACTAGATTTTTGCATTCTAAAAGGAAGCGTGAGTGGAGCTTTCCCATGCAAAAATTATCACCACAATGATAGAGTGGTTGCTATGCAGTTGCTATGGTGTTCTGAGTGATTTCAGGGATTGCACACTTTTTAACAAATATATTTTTTCTGATATATATATATATACACACACATATATACACGCACATATATATACACACATATATACATATATATATATATATACATACATACATACATACTGTACATACATGTGTGTGAATGCATAAATACACACGACTAAAACAAATTAAAAATAAAACATCATAAAAACAAATAATTTAAATAAAAAACTAAATACAAATAACAAGAAATAAACTAAACTTAAATACACACATTTTTAAAAATAGAAAAATACAAAGAAAATAAAAATTACAACAAAAAAAAAAACATCATAAAATTAATAAAATAAAATTGTAAACAATCAAATTTTATTCAAATAAAATGATAAAAAAAAAAAAATTTGAATGCAAGTTACAAGGTATAGTTACATTCAGAAGTTTAATAATTTGGTCTAGGGGGTTTGTTCAATTGACTAACATTAAGTATGAGCAGTAATACTGATGTTTAGTCAGTTAAACAGAATGAAATACTAAATGCTGACAACTGAGTGTTTCAGTTGAACATCAGCGTTTCACCCGGTGCTCCTCAACCCTCCAGGAGAATTCTCCGTTTCTTAAATTCCCGGTTTTCACTTTCCTCGTCTCAGGCAATTTTCTGCTGCAGTGAGCACGCCTGCACGATGATCCACTGAAGAGTGTATACCATCCAGCTCTCGTCCTCAGAGACACACGAGCGCTCTATAGTGAACGCCTGTACCTGATGGCCTGCAGGTTAACTCACACTCATCACGCGTGACCAACACCTGCTGACTGCTCTGGAGAGGATCCGGAATATTACAGACAATAAACAACAAAACAGTGATTACCAAAAAACCCTGGAGACGGCCACAGTAATGACTAAGACAATGCATCATGGGAAGTACAGGAATAATCAATGATGCCCGAATGACTACTACAGATCAAACAAACAAAGCTGACACTAAACTGTGATTGGTTGAGAGACATTCAAATATATTACACATTAATTTCCCATGTTTTGATCACATGGATTTCACATGGGAACTGTTCCAAAACTAAGTATGTGTTTCACATGTGTTTTTGCACACGTGAAATGCATGTGGTTTTGCACAGTATATTAATGCTTCAAGATGATGTTGCTTAGCAAGCATAAAAAGCCTCAATTCTTGGTCGAAAACATATTTTGATTATTATATTATTAATGTTAACAAACAGCCATCTATTGATGTTTTCATCATACTGACGTTGAATAAAATAAATAAAGTTGCATTACAGTGATTTACCATGGTTAAGGGAGTTTTAGACACTCTGGTCAAGTGTGCTGAGTGATTTTAGGAATTCGATGGATGGATGGATGGATGGATGGATGGATGGATGGATGGATGGATGGATGGATGGATGGATGGATGGATGGATGGATGGATGGATGGATGGATGGATGGATGGATGGATGGATGGATGGATGGATGGATGGATGGATGGATGGATGGATGGATGGATGGAGGGATGGATGGAGGGATGGATGGAGGGATGGATGGAGGGATTTTTCAATTGTTTTCAATATTGTATTCTATAATTTTGTGACTTTCCACTATTCGCTCCTTTCTTGAAATCTCACTAGATTATTGGTCCGAATAGCCTTCTGGTTAGATATCTTCCAGATATAATTTATCTTGTGCTACATTATATATTGCTACTGAAACAAATATCAAAAAGTATCAAGCTGAGTTGTTTGCTCAAAGCTCTCTCTCTCTCTCTGTCCCTCTCTCCTATATGTATTCCACGATTTGGATTGTTCTAGAAAAATATTTCTAGAAAGTTCCAGAAAGTTCTAAACAGAATGTTTAAGGAAGTGCAACTTATAAGCAGTAAAAATAGTAAAAAAAAAAGTTATAACGGCTAATGACACAGCCCAGATGGGGAAAATACTGATTATATTTTAAGGAGTTTCATTCCACTTGCCCTTGAAAAAGTAGCCAAATGCATACAAAAAAGACAAAACTTTCTAAACAAACCAAAAGCACAATACTACACTATGGCACTATAATATTCATTATTAATAATCATGAGTGAAGCTGATGAGGTTTAGTTCCTTCTCTGCTGTTTTCTAGCCAGCTCTCCACAGTTTTAAAAACACTCAGTAAATGTCCCGTGATTGGTGTTAAATGAGCTTGGTGGCGGGTGGAGTGTGTGGACGGGACAGCTGGGTCAGAACCACACACGGGATAAAGTGATTACAGTAAACCCATTACAGACTCGAGAGGAGCCGACGTTCCTCACACAGTCACACTAATCCTCAACACCTTGCATTCCATAAATCTTTCTTTCATTCTCAGTCCTGAATTGAAAACGACACACATAAGACGTTCAGATTTGAGCAATGGAAAAATATAAATAATACATGCTGCCTGTACTCTGAATCCTAAATAGCAGCAACAGAATGATCTGAAATTTTGCTAAATTGAAGCTTTTGAAAACCTCATCACGCCACAATGTTCTAAGTCAATCACGACGAATTTGTCACAAAATGAATAAGACTGTTATTTCTGATTAACGACCAAGTTTATGCATTTCTCTGCCTTGATTTAGCCCTTAGCATGACGCTACGCCCGTATCTAGAAATCTGCGCTCCTGCCGGATGATCTGCATGCTCATCTAGCTTTAATGCTAATGAGAGTTTATCACACAATCACGCTGCTAATTGAGTTCCGAAAGCAGTCGTGATAGCGATCAGCATCCATTAGCATGCTAGCATGAATAGACTCCGGCTCATTTTTGTGCTCAAACACAAAGCAAGGTCATACTGGTCACTGCCAGATCGACTCAAACTAAAATTATCACTGTGATTTTGCATTTATGATCTGATAAATAATGACTTTTTCAAATGAAGCATAAAGGAAAGATCTTCCCCAGACATTCGTCACCTGACTGCAAGAATCCACTACAAATGTCTAATTCTACTGTTCAAGCATCATGTTAGCAATCCAGTTAGTACTTCATAAATAAAGATAGGCCAGGATAGATGGACTTTTTTTATTGTTAATGTAGTCTCACAAACAGCCCTAAATTCAACACGAGAGATATTCTTCACACACAGTATAAGTTGCAGTCTGATACGTTTTCCATCTCCTTTTGATTGACAGGATATAATTGGCCGTTTTTAAATGGCCGATAGTGAAAATAATCCCTAAACATCCCTAAACACAACAGTACTATTGTGACTTGAGAAAAGCATAATAATGCAAAGTAATATAAACTCATTATGTTCCAAATGATATTTTACACATTATTTCACAGTATAAATTGGGTCTTTAGACTTTATGAGATGAGCCTTTTAAATTTTAAGATGGGTGTCCTTTGCATCTAAAAGATTGAAAACTCCTTGTTTAGACAACCCAATAGGCCTACACATCATTTTAGCGTTTCTAAACTGAACTCTGGCTATTATCTCAGTGCATTATCACATTACAGCTAGATCACATATGCTGCTTCATTAAATCTGAATGCAAAAGACTACTGTATATAAGAGAATATAATTCATCTTTATGAATGCAAGATTTTTCAATTTACAGAAAATGTGAAGTATGAGCGATGCATTGAAAGCAACATTTTTGTGAAGTGTTTAATTCAGTGAATAAATGGAGATTAAGTGCTATTTTTGAACCTAAATGTTGATATCCAATTCATGAAGATTCTACCATATCAAGGGAATTTGCATTATCATATCATGTTAAGAACAACAACAAAAAAAAGCCAGACTAAAGGAGTATATAATGAAGAAATGTTCTATTTCTTTAAGCTCAAAGATAAAGGAAACCCAACTCTGATCTAAAGCTAAATAAAAGAAATAAGAATGCACAGAAGAGTGCAAAAATCAAAAGGACGTCTAACGAAGCGGCTCTGAGAAATAATTCAACACAAATCCACACTACTTTCTCTGAAGCATTAAATAAGAAAGAACAAACATGAAATAATCAACATTCCACACTCATCCGATATCAGTGTCAGCTCTTCATATCAAATGTGCTGCTATAATTAAATTGACCGCTGAGAATCACACACACACACACATCTCTGATGCAGCACAGAGTACTTCCATCTTTCTTTAACGGCCACTTCTTTCTTCAATCTTTAGTGACTCAGCTGAAAATGCTCTCTAAATGCATTCTCGACGTCTGGCTTCAAGGCCCGAGACCCGACGTGCAACCTCTCCGCTCTGAAATACCACATAAAATAAAGTACTAAATGACAGCAAAGACGACAGTGCATAAGGCTGTCAGAGCTCAGATGGAAATAACGCGACCTTTACCTGAGAGACAGAGTCATGATATGCATTTCGGAGGTCAGAAATCCCAGATAAGGGTCGAAGACTCACACAAATGGTACAGTCTTGAACTTCTGATGGATATATCTGCATCAGAGATGTGTGTGTGTGTGTGTGATTCTCAGTGGTCAATTTAATTATAGCAGAACATTTGATAACCTCTAAAAAATGGTGCCTTTTCCTTTAATCCTCCCTTATCGGGCTTATGCTCCTCTGAACAATGCCTGAACTTTGTATTTTGAGCACTTCTTGCGTTGTTTTTGCCTCTTCACGATGACTCGCTTAATTTAGTCCTAAATTGTAAGTCGCTTTGGACAAAAGGTTCTGCTAAATGACTAAATGTCAATGTAAATATCTAAAAGCAGGCTAGTAAATAGAAGAACAGAAGGGCAAAACGTGTCTACCAGTAATAGTGAGTACAACTAAACAACACCAAACACTGCAAAACATACTTACAGCAATGCAAACACAACATGTATCCAGTATTGAATTAAGCATCACAACTACTAAGCTTAGTGATTTAAACAAACTCCTAACACTGTGTCTATACGCGACAAGAGCAAACCGCCAAACATTGCGGTTGCAAACAACACTCACATAATAAATATGGTTTAAAACTACAGCAGAGCTTGGATACCAGATATTACTGCATGTATTTGACGAGCAGATTAACTTCAGGTAGTTCTTTTGCTGACGCTCGACCTCTCTGACTGAGACGTTACACAAAGTCTCCTGAGGAGAAGCTTTGGATTATGGGTAATTGGGCTCAGAGGAATGAGCGCATCACACATCCCAACTTCCTCAAGACGCCATGTAATTATCCTCAAAATTGAAGAACAGCTCATAATTAAATCTGGCGCAACTTTTAATTTACCCAGGAGTTATTGCTAATACTACGTACACTTTGGGGTCCAGCAAAGCAAACCCAACACAGAACACTGTTCAAACACTGCTCATAATGAGCCTCATAGGCAGCATGTAAAAAATCACAGTTGATTTCACTGGAGTCTGGATTTAGGATGTTGCTAAGCAAACAAAGCCAAATTATTATAAGCATAAAAACACACAAACACACTACTTTCTGTGAGTCAGAAAGACTTTTTTTTTTTTATAGAAAAGTAATACTTGTATTAAGCAAGGACACATTAAATTAATCAAAAGTGACAGTAAAGACATTTATTAGGTGACAGAAGATTTCCACTTCAGATAAATGCTGTTCTTTTGAACTTTCTATTAAACAAAAAAATCCAGAAAAAAGAATGCGTCACATTTCCACACAAAAATATGAAGCATCACCACTGTTTTCAACATTCATAATAATCAGAAATGTTTCTTGAGCAGCAAATCAACATATCACAATGATTTCTGAAGGATCATGTGACACTGAAGACTGGAGTAATGATGCTGAAAATTCAGATTTTTCAGCTATATATTTTTAAATACACTCAAATAGAACACAGTTATTTTAAATTGTAATAATATTTCATAAATACCACTGTTCTTACTTTTGTTCAAATGCAGCCTCGGTGAGCAAAAGAGACATTCAAAAACAAAACAAAAAATCATACAGACCTCAAACTATTGAACGATTGTACAGATTGAATGAAAGTCAATTTCAAATCAAGCTAGAATGCGTAAAATTAATCTAGACAATTATTAATGAAGAGACATGAGAGAATAAAAATAAACTTATTAAGAGAGCTAATGATTACTGTTGCGTATGAGCTTCAGTATGAATAGAGCTTCGTATGAATATATTTTTCAATTGCTTGTACAGTAGGTGGTTAACAAAATCGAAGAAAACAAAAGAAGACATGCTTTTTGAAAATTACCTGATACAGCTTGAGGTGCTGAACAAAGCTTTAAAATTAATTTTATATTGTTATTTAATGCACATTACATGTGTTACTCATGTAAAAGAGAAACAAAAGATTGTGTTCTCTTCTGGTTAGGAAAATGAGAAAAGTATTCAAGCACGTAATTGTGTGATTGAAGAGAAGCGGAGGAACCGCAGCGGTTTGAACAGTTTTCCCAGAACGAAAAAAAGAAAATAAGAGCAAATAAAATAAAAAAAAATTAAAACAACTGCTTTTTAAATTCACAAGTGCATCATAGGATTATAGGCGGACTAATATCAACATGCTCAATAATATTCCCTGCATAATTATCACTGTAATTAACGGCAATGAATAAATGTGATAGACAACCATCTCAGTGATCAGCAGAAAATGGCATATTTCTTTGGTGAATTTGTACCAACACACATTCTGAGAATGAACCCTGTATGAATATGGCTCATTAAGAAAAGTAACACAATTCAAGCAACATTTCCAGTGATCTTTTATATCCCTACTAAAAGTAGAACAACAATCAATTGGTGGATGGAAAGGAGGATAAGTGTTGGACCCCAGATGCTGCATTGCAGAGAGAGACTGAGGACTGCTGTGTTATTCTAATCCATGTGTGGAACTGATTTGTCCAGTTGTTCCACGACAAAACCCACTGAGCTGCCTTGAAGTCTACTGCCTACATGAATGCTAACAAACACCAAACTGACATCATACAAACTGATTTCAATAGAGTTTGATGCTAGCATGTTGCATAGTGAGATTCTATAGACTTTGAGGGCCCTATCTTGCACCCAGCGCAATTGACTTTGTACACCGACGCATGTATCATTCCTATTTTGCACCCGACGCACAGCGGACTTTTCCCTCCACAGATGCACGTCGGTAAATTAGGGAATGAACTTGCGCTCCCGGGGGCGGTTCAGCAAAAAGAGGAGGCGTGTTCCGGCGCAAACATTCCCTGGTGCTATTTTGCAGTTTCAGAAAACGATCCCGCCACTGACCAGGAGAAACCTAGTCTAAAGTCAGTGGTGCGTTATTCAGATGCTATTTTAAGGGCGCATGCTTGGCCATAATGTAGCGTGTGCACAACGCACTTTCTCTCATCTACACAGACGCAGCAGTTGCCATTATTGCAAACCATACATAATTACAAGGAAAAATATTCCACACGAGGGAAATCATCATAAAGATGTGAAAAAATAGGCACATAACACATTTACCCAAATTATTATCCGCCTGTTTAACCGAAGCTAATTTGGGTGGGTTTCTCCATCCTCAATGTCACTTCTCTGTGTTTTACGGCCCTGACGAGAACGTCGGTCTCCTCGGCTGTGAACCGCTCCTGGTGTGCGCCTGGCAAATTCGCCGTTATAATAGCAATCTGCCATGGAACAAGCGCGCCTGCTCTTAAAGGGAATGTGAGATGTCGCTCTGATTGGTTTATTTCACGTTACGCCCAAACCACATCTATGAGTAATGAAGCTACTTCAGACCAACCCATTTTAGATTTGCGTCGGGTGCAAGAGTCATTTATCCCGCCGGTATAATGGCAACAGCGCCCGAGATCCACCCACAAAGTTACTTGTGTTTCGCGTTTGATACTTGCGTTTCAGATCGTTAAAATAGGGCCCTAAGTGTGTTCACAGCAAGATGCATTGCAACAGTCAAAGATGTCTAGCCATCACATGTGCACAAAACCAGCACACACCTCCTCCAAACAGTTGGTTTGTTCAAGTTGTAAGACTGATTGAGAGGATGTGCGCTGGTTTTTCATACATGTGACAACCGATAATAAAGTTATTGATCAACTGGCGAGTAACTGGCAAGTTTTATATACTCACCAAATGCAATTCCGATTCTCATTTATCACTTTGGAAGAGTTCATTTAAGAATAATAATGCTCAAAGCCAGAGAGATGATGGTGTTTTATGGAGGGCTGTCTGGGAGAAAAGATTAACAATCACACAGAGGAGGAACATTGAGATTACTGCTGATAACCATCAGAGGCTCGGAAACAAAACACCACTCGCAGAGATTAGAGGGGCTTTTTGATACTTCAGATGTTTGATACTCGCTGATGCCAAATAAGTCAGACCGGAAAGAATCTGAGCGGCCTGAAGGGTTAATTTGATCCACAGCTGGAGATGTCAGAGGTGCGGGTGGTTTGGAGGTGTTTGGCCCGGCTGACGGAGAACCACTTCACACTGCCAAAGCTCTTTGGCTCATAATAAGATTGGCATCTAAGCCATTACACTTCAGAGCCTTTCAATCTCTACAAGTGAATAACTTCAGCACACAAACACATAGGAGATAAACTGCAAAACAAAACACAAGCATGACCAACTTTAAGTCCTGAAACTAGAAATGCATCTGCGTGGCATGTTTCTGCACACTGTTTGATTCTGCTGTCATTTTTTTAATATGAAAACATGGCTCTCGAACCTCAAAACAGTCAGAGAAGTTCAACTAACTCAAGAGTGAAACAAACAAAGAGTGTAAAAGATCCCTCGTGTGTTTGTGATTCAGGGTTGGTCGATCTGAATGGGACTAATACAAAACAAAAACAGACAAAAAAAAAAACATTTAAAATGTAATAAATAAATACATAATACAATACAATGACATTAGCAATGGTCCAAATAAAAAAAAAATAAAAAAAAAATGGTAATAAATATATAATACAATAATGACCGCAGCAATGATCAATGATCAATCTGAATGGCTCAAAAAAAGAAAAAAGAAAAAAAGAAAATTAAACTATAATATATATATATATATATATATATATATATATATATATATATATATATATATATATATATATATATATATTTTTTTTTTTTTTTTTTTTTTTTTTTTTTTTTACTTAAAACTCTGGTCCACACCGAAAGCTGAAAACAATAAAACCCAAGACATTAACACAAGGATTCCTTATACAATGACACATCTATTGAAATAAAACTATTGTGACATTAAACCCCCTTTTGGAGTTTCAAATCTGTATTTTACAGCGAGGACATTTAAAACAGCACGTCATTCATAACCCATCAAACCATGTGATTCACTCATTCAAACAGGTCAAGCCTGAATCATGAGCAGACGGCACATCTTGAGGAGTCCTTTTGCACTCTTTGTTTCTTGAATGTTTTTTGTAAAGTTCATTCTGAATCACAAGAGGCCTACAACAACAGCAAGCAGCAAGCGAACACAACAAATGTCATCATGTGCAAATTGAGTCTCACTGGCTGAATGGAGAGCAGCTCGCAGACTGAGAATGGTAGATTCTGAGAAAGGTCACTCTCGTGAAACAGCACAGAGAGACTGTGGAAACACGAGAAAGAATCAGCTAGCATCAGAAAGACATGATGTCCTCCGGCAGCACATGGAGGAAGCAGATGAAACGCTGACATCAACAAAGGAGATCTCTGGAGATAAAAATCACAAACTTTATGAGACTTTATGTGGGGTAGAGACAGGCTCTTAATAATGCATTGCTAACTTCTGAACCAAACCCATCCCATAAAAATTGCAGTTTACAACGAAAGCACCTCGAGCTCTCCAGGGAACTAGATTTAATCTGGGAAGTTTCTTGAAACTATCCTGAACTACAACGTTTCCTTCTCTCACCGAGAGTGAAAACATACAAGTGCAAATGAACAAAAGAATCTCACCACTTCAGCACACTTTATTGTGCAAAACTCTGCAGCTTTCTCATAAAATGTATTCCAAATGCATTTTAATAAATACTAAATTATCTAATTACACACGCACACACACAAATAATATTTTTTCCAGCAAGGAAGCATTAAATTAATGCAACAAATACGACATTAAATTGCCTGCTGAAAATGTAGCTTGGCTGTCACAGGAATAAATTGCATTATATAAATGTAATAATATTTTACTTTTACTCTACTTTTGATAAATGTGTTGGTGAGCATTATAAACTTTTTTTAAAAGCTCAAAACTTTACCAACCTCAAACTTCTGAATGGTAGTGTAGTGTGTATATATAATGTCTGGACACATTTCTATGCATATCATGTGAATTTTATTGGTGTGACTGTGGCATTACCTGATTTGCATAATTACTATAATTAAACAACACTATCAGCAGGTGCTATTCATTCTTAATGAGAGACATGTTGGGAGAGATAATTTGAGACAGGTTTTTGAGATAAAAATACGTTTAAAAACTACAGGATCACATTTTCAGACTAATTTGGGATACTTTTCTGAAAGCTGATGGGAATACAGATCAAAGATGACAGCTAAATATCAACTTATTTTAAAACTAATTCAAAGTCTGCAAAGATAATCCAGATGAGAAGTGAGAGAGCTTGTGATCTGTGAAGACAGCAACCTTTTTAGATTAAATGCAAGCCAGAAAAAAATGGCAACGCATAGAAGTACTGGTATATGCACTGTGAATATATATTATGAACACTTAACACATCCATATTTGCACAGTAAATCTGAATTTCACAGCCTAACATCATAATTATGCGCCTGGTTGATTTTAACGTTTCACACAGTGTTGCTATGTAAAAACGGGAACCTTCTCTTACACGTACAGCTCCTTTATCAACGTTAATTCAGCTGGATAAACAAACATCAGATGATATCTAATCTAGGATTGTCCATTAACTGAGCGCAGGTGTCCTCATTCAACATCACCTGCATTCTGCCATGAAAGTGACTGAAGGTGTTAATCACATCCTGGAAGAAATAGAAACACTATTCCAGGAGTGTTAGACTGATTCCCGGAAGCTCACGGTTCAGGCGTTCATAAAGAGCATATATTTACACCACGACAAGATGCTGCAACAAAACAAAGCATCCCTCGGACCCTCACACAGACGGTGAACATCTAAGTGCTGTTTTATTTTTAGTCATTTTCACAGTATTTATTTATCACATTGTTAACATCCAAAGTTACACCTCCAGTTATTTCTACTCAACTTGAAAACACAAATGGAAGGCCTTATAGAGAAGTCTCGCTCAGGGTATGACATGAACAATAATATTCAAAGTATTAAAGTATTAGTTAACTGGAACATTTAATTGAATGTCTGTGATTCATGATGCTGTGTAACATCGCTGTCGGTCAGGAAAGGTAGTCAGAGAGAGATACAGTACGGCTCTTATCCGCCTCCATCAATGACGCCCACTGAGTGCTTTACAGAGAGAGAGACTGTACATTGTGTCTCCGCTGTCTCGTGCACCTGTTGACTCCACTTTCCAGCGCACAGGATGTGATGCGCGCACCTGCAGGGGGTTCTCCATCAGCGCTCCGACACACAGGTGGCTTCTGCCAGACTCTATGAATTCCAATATCAAAGCCTGACCCCCGACCTCTCCGCCAATCAAACCAGGACACGGCAGCTGGCGGCAACACAATCTCAACAGTATTCCTCCACAGCGGAGAGAAGCACAGGAATATATTAGACGCACAAATAAATCAAAACATCAGAGCCGCATATTTCATCCTGCCACGTCTACAATCCCAGCACGGATAGACAGGAAAATTACTGAGAACTTCAGAGAGTATCTGTGCGATCTTACACTGAATCTTGTTTCTATCCGGTTTCCTTGAACACCAGAGCTTCTCATCACATTTACTCATCTGAAGAGCACCGGCCTACTTTATTTACAACAGAAGATAACCAAGAGAAATGAGACGAGAGTGGTGCTTACATGTGCACAAGCCTCCGCCATGACGATAGAGTGATGCTATAAAGTTAACACAGTGTTCTGGCTGCATGTGCAATGTGGTCGCTAGGGTGTTATGGGTGGTTGCAAGTAATAAGAACCCCCCCTCAAGTCTCTGTGGCCCTGTTTACAACTGGGGTTTGGGTCGATCGGGTCACAAGTGGACGACGCTAAATACAGGTGTAAACGGGGTGTGAAACGTCTTGAGCTTGTCCGCTTTCGACCATTTTCAGGTAGTCGAAAACGCATTCAACCGGATTGCTTTCATAGTGTAAACGCTCATGTGGCCGAATGCGTTCAAACGGCGCAAAAGACTGTCTTCTCTCCGCATGCTGACCTCATGTGTAAACATTACGGGAAGAGAGCTAGACAGACAGGATTTAAACTTTGACGGCTGAAGACACGAGTTTGGTTTGAAGATGAAAATCTTACCAAGCACAATGTTCTCTCACCATTCCTGATTTCTAACACACACTCACAGTGATCGGCGTGGTCTTGTGCAGATATCAGAGGAGAAACACTTCACATGTCTTTCTGTCATCTCCTTTCAATTGCGCGAGCTTATTTTGTCCCTCAGATTGAAAGATCTGAAAAAAACATTCATTTACCCGCCCATAGACCCTCCCCTCGAAGAAATCAGGACAGAAGTGGTTGAAAGTGGACAAAAGAGACAGATTAAAACACCAGGTGTAAATGTGAATGTTAATCTACTTGTGATCCTATCAACCAAATCGTAATACCAGGTGTCAACAGAACAGGGCCAGTGATGTTCTAGTCTCTAGATATGGCTTGGGTCCCTGTTTCTTCATCCACAGTGCAAAAAAATAAAATAATGGTCTGATCACTTAGTAAAGTAACAGCACACCTGTCCTCACTGTTTTGAAGCATCATGCTAAGTTTGTAAGTGTAAGCTAAGCACCAAAAATAGTTGGTATAAGAATAAGTATGATCAATTAAGAGCTCATGCTTGCCTCAGCAAAAAACACCAATTACACTGACAAACAAGAAGGTTCAAGGATGCTCGGAAAACTCTCCAAGTCTGCGACAGGAAACTCATGTGTGACTTCCTGCTGGCTGTGAAAACACACTTAACCTTCATCTTCACACACAGTCACGCTGGACGTGGTTTGGCAGAGGAGTTGAGAAGAGAGGCATGAATAATACACAACAAGAGAAATAAAGAGACACACACACACACACAAACACACACACCAAGATTCATAATTCATATCTTTCATTTCAGCAGCCGCCACACTTCTGATAGAGCGAGAACAGAGTGAATACACACAGGTGCACACAGAAACGCTACATGCCTGACACACACACTAACTTATGCTGCACTGATGGGAAAAAATATTCGCAAACACATTCTTGGCCATTTCTGACTGCTGTTTCTAAGCAACAGCGGCGTGTGTTGAAGGGAGAGAGAGAGTTCATGTAAGCGATGCTCCCTCTAAGCTGCACGCGTACACGACTGCACATTTCTGATGTTCCTCCAGCGCAAAATTGAAAAAAGAAAATTTGCACAGAAGATTGACTCAAAACTTTGTTGGGGGGGAAACAAGATTTACTGAATCAGAGCTAAATGAATGAACTGCATTTCAACTAGTTCATTTAAGTCAACATGAAACCTCACTGGAAACCAGAAAGTCCTAAAACAGGGCAGACAAAAAAGTTTCCAAATGCACAAAAACCCACAATCTCATCTCAAACAAACAAGCTGTCTTTAGAAAGACAACACATTTTGATATCCAGCCAATCTTATCAATAACTATCATCCTGACACAGTTAGCTGAAATATTTTGCAATTTACACACACACGAGTTAGTGACGGTAGAGAACACACAGCCTGGTTTCTGCTCTGGCGATTAAAGGATCTGAACAACAGAACCAAGTTTTGCCGATGAAGATTTGTTAGCAAACAGCATGAAGCCCGTCTACTTACTTATTTTGCATCATGTTCATTATGACCCAGTCAGCAGGATAGACATTCTTTCCAATGAGATCCTTAAACATGATGAACGTCTCCATGAGGAAATCCTAAAGGAGAGTTGCAGTGTTTTAGATGAACAGGTCATGACAAAAACATACAGAAGGATGAAAATATATTATTTATTTAAATAATTAAAACATATTTATACATAAATACGATATATATAGTCAAGTCAAGTCAAGTCATCTTCATTTATATAGCGCTTTTGACCATGTAGATTGTTCCAAAACGGCTTTACATTGATTATAGGAAATTAGATTGTTTTGGCTTTATAGCAGCTCTAGAATAAAGTTATTGTCCAGCTAAAGTTAATTCATTTAATTAATAATTCAGTTAATTAATAAAGTTAATATTTCAATTCTGTCGCAACGATCATTAGTTATTAACTTAGGGGCCGCTAACATGACACCGTTTTAACAGAAAACTCTTAAGTTCTTTCTGTGCAAACTTCAAAAACGCGAACCTGTGAGAACGCCAATAGGTATGTGCGTTTGAATATATATATATATATATATATATATATATATATATATATATATATATATATATATATATATATATATATATATATATATATATATATATATATATATATACATATATACATATATACATATACATACATACACAGTATATATATCTACATGTGGGTTGGGAGTAAAGAGTTCCTCGTGAAGTTTTCGTTGGCATAGAACTCACCACCACGTCTGTGCGCATCTTCCCAAAGGTGCTGATGAGGTGGGCGTAGTGATAGTCGTCCATCTGCCGCAGAGTGGCGGTCATACAGGCTACGAAACTGCCCTGCAAGAAGACAGACAGACAGATGATCAGTGACAGTACAACACCTACAGCACCTGTCAGTCAAACACTGACAGTTCATGGCAGTCAGGACCAAAGATCTGCTTTTAAAGTGCCATAAACCCTTCAATAAGAACCTGACGCACCGTAACAGCCAGGGATTTCACAGAGAAACACAACAAAATTAAAGAGTGCAACAATTCCAGAAAGTTTATCTCATTAACAACATTTCTGACAGAAAGTAATGTGGTGAACAGTGAGTGTTTGACATCAATATTTCTCCAATCTGATTACAGCAGTGAGAAACACACAGTGGGAATCTAATGATACTTTCACTTTCCCACAAACGGGAATTGGGAGCAATATAACATGCATTTAACCAGAAACCAATTGCTAAGAGATGAAACGGAGGGGAAAAACTCATTTACAATTCAAAACACAACAAAAAGACAGTAAAACACCTCAAACAAGCAATGGGAATCAAATCAGCACAGCTTATTATAAAATGTCACATTACCTGATATTCCTGATACTAGATATTCAAATGTCATTTATGTAACATCAATATAATGAGAAGAAGAGAGTTAAAAACGTATTCATAACCTCTTATTAAATAACACCTTAAATAAACCATAAGCAAGCACAGGCATGGTTTCTTTTTAAAAAAAAAAAGGAAATTAAGGTGTTGATGGAAGAAACCTCGGCTAACATTATGAGTGGAATTAAGGGGGGAAATAATTATAAATGACAACATGTGGCAGTCTTATTAGTTTAAAAGCCATTTCATTCATCTTTGCTCATTTGCAGCCATCTAAGAGGAGGAAGGAAATTTCCAAAAGATTCCACATGAACAAGCACTGTGAATAGCAAGCAGACGCACATGAAGCCTCTGCACTTTGAAAGTGTGACCGGGGCTATTCTGCGTTTCCTCGGCTTGATTTTCATTTGCAAGTGTTTCCTGCAGCGGTAATTAGGTCTGGCCTACATAACTCAGCAGAAACACAACACACAGCGCATGTTCATCACCAGATTCCTCTCTTTTTCTCTCTCCATCTCACCTTAAGGAGAAAATACTGAGCAGCAAGTGGTAAAACTGGGGTCTTCTGTGAGAAATTCATGTGCAATACGTTTACACAACTGTAGGAAAAACAACACAAATGCTGTCAGCTGAAGTTCCAGTATTTCAGAGTCCGGACAGCACTAAGTTTATTTTCCACGCTGTGTAAAGAACACAGTAAACACAGTTAGCTTAGGGCCTTGCCGTTCTGCTAATGTGGTTCGATAGCTAATATTTGTGTTAACTGAACATCCTATCTGAGCCTTTGTGTTTGAACAGGACTCATAATGGCAGACAACACCGGCATCACACACGACACAATATCAATGCTGTGAGGTCAAGATACTCCACCATATCATTTACTCACCTAACTATTAACTATATACTTTTAGTCACTAAAAACATTAACTCACATTAAGGATAAATATAACAGATGAAACCCATTACCAAAGGTGATCTGACAACTGATACATGAAACACTGATGCATAGGCTAAAGCTAAGAGGAGATAAAACAGGAGATGAAGGACAATTGAATAAATGTGTAATATTTAAAGAGTAAATGAGGATGACATGAGTGATACGGGTGATGGACGATTGAGAGTCAGGAATGGAAGCGCCGGCAGAAAAAAAGCCTTGGTAACTCAGAGCCAGAGTCATGCAGCCAAAACTGAATTAAAGCGTGAGTGAACGCCGGATTGAAATGAGTCTGAACCAGCAGCCATTCACGTCTGCAATGAGACACGCAGATATCAGTGTGTCCTGCTGTGAGATGAGGAGTGAGGAACAATGACTCTCACTCACTCCCTTCAGCATCTGTGAGCATGCCATTATTCCTGATGAAGGATCCTGGTACTTTACTAGAATATAACAGATTCCTGCTGAGAATTAGTCATGGAGGAATTACACATGATTACGTTTCTCTGCAGTGGAGTCCTTCAACCACCTGACTGCACTTCAGTCTCTACAAGATCTGACAAGACAGAACCTCTACAGTAAATATAACCTGTCCAATCTCTTGCTATCTCTCACTCTCTGATGGATCAAAGGAAAGAAAATAATTGAAAGGGATGGATGGATAGAAAAAATAGACGAATCAACCAACAAATTAAAGATGGATGGATGGATGGATGGATGGATGGATGGAACAATAAATGGATGGTCGGATGGATGGATGGATGGATGGATGGGTGGAAAATTGAAAGTATGCAGATCTGCATCTCCCAGACTGACTTGAACATAATGAATTAATAGTGCTATGATGGAAGAGGCTTTTAATCATGTTTTAGAGTTTCGGTGACAGGTCTCCTGAGCGGACGGGAATCCTGCAGCTGCGATTCTCACACACATCTCAGCAGACAGAGACAAAGCCAGCATCCTCTAAGGTTCATCTCTCCCTTCATCTGTATTGTGCTCCTCAGCCCGTTACCATGGAAACTGTTTTCTTAAGGAGGTCGATCAAATAAAAGTCAGAGAGAAAGAATGAGATCTTCCTGGAGAGTTTCCCCAACTTCAGCTCCAGAGATTCCTCAAGGTCAGTCCGTCAGTGTGGTTCACTCTGCACAACACGAGGAGCTGATCAACCACACGTAACATGACCAGACATCACTGAACAGCAACAACAACAAAAAAAGTGTATAGGAGTGGCCAACACCTTGAAAAGCCAATCAGAAAACTAATCTGAGCACAAATCAATTAAACCAAGACATTATGGGCCCTATTTTAACGATCTGAAACAAGTATCAAACGCGAAACGCAAGTAACTTTGTGGGTGGATCTCGGGCGCTGTTGCCATTATACCGGCGGGATAAATAACTCTTGCACCCGACGCAAATCTAAAATGGGTTGGTCTGAAGTAGCTTCATTACTCATAGGTGTGGTTTGGGCGTGACGTGAAATAAAACAATCAGAGCGACATCTCACATTCCCTTTAAAAGCAGGCGCACTTGTTCCATGGCGGATTGCTATTATAACGGCGGATTTGCCAGACTCACGCCAGGAGCGGTTCACAGCCGAGGAGACCGACGTTCTCGTCAGGGCCGCAAAACACAGAGAAGTGACATTGGGGATGGAGAAACACACCCAAATTAGCTTCGGTTAAACAGGCGTATTATAATTTTGGTAAATGTGTAAGCTAGATTTATGCCTATTTTTTCACATCTTCATGGACACCACAATGATTTCCCTCATGTGGAATATTTTTCCTTGTAATTATGTATGGTTTGCAATAATGGCAACTGCTGCATCTGTGTAGATGAGAGAAAGTGCGTTGTGCACATGCTACATTATGGCCAAGCATGCGCCCTTAAAATAGCATCTGAATAACGCGCCACTGACTTTAGACTAGGTTTGTCCTGGTCTGTGGCGGAATTGTTTTCTGAAACTGCAAAATAGCACCAGGGAATGTTTGCGCCGGAACACGCCGCCTCTTTTTGCTGAAACGCCCCCGGGAGCGCAAGTTCATTCCCTAATTTACCAACGTGCGTCTGTGGAGGGAAAAGTCCGCTGTGCGCGGGTGCAAAACAGGAATGATACATGCGTTGGTGTACAAAGTCAATTGCGCTGGGTGCAAGATAGGGCCCTAATTTGCATACTACTACTATTTTTGTGGAATCCACAACATTGTTTCCATCACACGATACAGTAAACATTTGCAGAGACAGCTGTGGAAAACCTGATAAATGACCTTCGCTGAGGAGAACTGTACACCTGCAGAACAAAATCTGACATAATATAGCATCATTTACAGCCACAATTTGGCTGCAGCACTTCTTTGCTGTCAATTGAACACCTGCACAGCGAATGGTGAATGTCAATTAATGTTGCAGCTTTTATGGTCAGAAGTCCCAAAATCCCAAAGCTGACGTTGAATGGAATTCAGCATTCTCCCCCCCCCCCCCCAAAAAGACATACTGTATGCAGACTTCAGAAATTCAACAAAAACTACCAGTATGCCATCTGAGTAGATTCAGAATACTGTTCAGAGGACTGTATGTGAAAAAAAGAGAGGAGAGAATGTGCGCCGGCTGAACATCTTTCACATCTAATGGTTAAGTATTCTTGCTTCAGGTCGAGTCAGTTTTATTACAGCACTGGATCGTGTTCATTTACAGCTAAATCACACTAATTAAATAATGGCTCTGTCAGTTACAAATGGAGCCGCCAAGACAGAATCCCTGTCCGCTTAACGGAAGACAAGAGACACCAGCAGGAGCCTGGAAACATCTGGAGGAACAGCATCTGTGTGACATGCAAACGTCTGACGCAGGAAAAGCCCCTCGCAGGAGAAATACACACTGCAAGAACTATAGCAATCTTAAACAGACTCCACTTACAGGACTAAGCTGTAAAATTGTTGTCATAAATATGAGCACATAAACATATGACTGAACACATTCACACATTTGCACGGTTATGGGATCCATTAGAGATTAATGTTTTGCTAGAAAAAAAAAATCAATATTAAACAAATATGATAAATTGGAAAAAGGTTGGAAAATGGTCATGAAAAATGAAATAATGCCTGTTTTGGTGCAAGAAATCATTACTATTACTATAATTGGACATCAGAGGGAAAAAATGAAATGCTAATGCAAAATATGGACCATTGAATTTGTAAAGGACGTCTGGTGTTTATACAGCAGCATTTTCAGTATGTATCTACCAAGCGAAACGCCTGGCTTTCAATAATCCAGATGGAACATACATATCTACAGACACCTCAGACTATCCCATTTGCCAAATGAAATGTCCAGCCAGAACGGGTCCATAGTCCTTCAGACATTCACATGTGTGCGAGATGGTGTTCGGCTTAATTCAGTTTACATCCAATAGGTTTCCCTATGGTAGAATTTCAACCGGGTTACAGTTACAGCTCAGAGAAAGTTAGTGCTTTTATCAGAAAACATGTGGATAATATATATATATTTTTTTTTCTCAATATTAGTGATTGTGGACAGAGCTGTACGAGACAGACTACAGACACAAGGCTGAATGAAAGACGTGCAAACTCACTCCCAACATGAGGAATGAAGTCTGGAATCAGAGCAGATCTTAGCAGCTCGTGTTTTAAGCTCTTAATTAAGCCAGAAGGGATGAGGTTTGTAAATGACATGCTCGTCTGAGAAAGATTCTGCCCTGGAGAGGAACAGAGATTACCTCACATGCACCTGCTGGTCATTAGTACAGCGTGGAACAAAATACACTCATATAGTGTTAGGTCACTATTGACTGATCTATAAAACAGTCATTTCATTAGTACAGGCTTTTATCCAAAGTGACTTACAGAACACATTACTCAAGTGCACCGTTTTCTGTTTTAAAGTAATGTTTTAGTCATTTAGTTTTCCATTTTTATTATTTTGTAAACATGTCTATATAGATTTTTTAGTTTTAGTTACTTTAGTACATCAAGATAAACTAAATAAAAATGAAAAAAAAAAGTTATTTCAATTAATGTTTATTTTAACTTCAAGTACAATTTTTAAGGTTTTAATTTCAGTTAACTATAATAACCCTGCATATATCGATTCGCTCACAAATCGGATATCACCGCAGTATCCAAGCAAGTTTTACTTTACACAAGAGCAATATCTATAACTGCACCCACGTGATGGTCACGCTTTAATGATCAAAGTTAAGCGGAGAGTATTGCACAATGAAAGCACAATCAAATTAGTCAAATATTTAATAAAAAAAAACACATGTTAAATTTTATAGGCAAAGAAAACATGAGGGTCTTAACATCACCGCAGACAATATAGAGCTGCAACAGCAATGGTGACAGGTATGTGTGAAGCCGTGAGAGAGTGTGTGTGTGTGTGTGTGTGTGTGTGTGTCAGGAGATGGAAGTTCAAAGCCGTTTGTTCGGGGAACTGAATTTCCTGTTGATGGTGCTCGGTGAGGTTCACACGCTTTGATTTCAGTCATAATGGTTGGACAAGACCTGTGGAATAAGGGCTGTCGAATCCTGATGGTTACACAAAGGTTGAAAATAAAACTCACTCTCTCCCTATTTGCATGTGTGCATGCGTATAACCACAAAACTGAAGAAAATAATGACAGAACTGACTTTATATGCTGATTCAACTAAATCCATGCTATGTCAAGCCTCAAGGAGGCCATTCGGTGGTGTGGCCTTACCAGCGGCTAGGACAATAAAATCAATGTGTGCCGCGTCAGCAGAATGTATTTTCCTCCTAGTGGCCCTTATGAGGGCAGATTGAAGAATAAAACAAAGAGAGAATAATATGAAGAAAGAAAGAAACGCTGTGTAGAAGAACCGGACTATCACTGGTCAACTATTAAAGAGTCATCATTTAATAACCCTCATGGAATTTCATACCTGTACGACCTTCTTTCTCCCATCAAACGCAAAAGATGAATATCTCAATGGGGTCCAATGTTGTGTGAACCCAAATGTTCTTCAAAATATCTTCCTTTATGTTCCATATGAACAACATTAGGGTGAGTAAATGTTCTCAGAGAGATCTTGATAAAATGTCTCAAGCAAAACTCTAGCTTTGAATCTATTTCATTAACTTTCTCAAATCCCAGTTCTTCCTCAGGGACTGTTTCCCAGTAGACTGACACTTTTCTTTTGCTGTAAGTCTATCTGAAATAACGTGGTGACTTGATCTGAAACTATAGTACGTACTGTAACTACATCACAGTCATTTATGCACACTTAACGACTAGCTGAACCATTCTAAGACTGAACTGAACACACAACGACTGGAGCACACTTTAAACACCGACTGAATGCAACTGTCTCTGACTCGCCGCGTTTGGGCATAATCAGTCGTAAGTATCAAATTACATTCATAATCGGCCTTACGGTCGTTGAGTGTGTCCCCGGCTTTAGTTACAGAAACAATCACATTAGATTGTCTATCAGCCATGATCACGCATTCAATATCACCATGGTATAAAAAGGAATGAGTTAATGCCAGAATGCCACAACTGATCAATCAAATTCCAGAGATCCAAATGATAAATAAAAGCAAAAGCCAAGATAAATGAGGTTTCTCTCTTTCTCACACACACTTATAAATAAGTGAGTAACACACACACACAAATATTAAGCTGTTTTCAACATTGATAATAATAATAAATGTTTCTTGAGCAGCAAATCAGCATAATGGAATGATTTCTAAAGGAATATGTATATATGGTTTTCTTTAATTTAGCATTATATCGAAGGAAATACACTATAAAAATAAATTCAATGAAATATATAAAAAAAAAAAACATGTAAATGTGTAAATCAGCAGGTCACCACATGACCTAAAGCTGGATTTTCCTGACAATTTCCCTCCTCCCTCTCTCTCTCTCTCTCTCTCTCTGCTTTGCTGTCTTCCACCCCGCCTCCTCTCTCTCTCCCTGTGTGTGTGTGTGTGTGAGTGTGTGTGTCGCTGGGTCTCTCAGTTCTTGGAGCGGCTGGTTCAGGATGGATGTCTCATGTGCGCACATGCCATCGCTGAGTGCTGGACCCCACTGCAACCCGTCGGCAGTGTGCGCGTGAGTGTGTGAGTGAGTGTGTGTGTGTGTGTGTATGCGTGTGAGAGAGGGAGAGAGTTGCGGGGGAGCGCCGGTCGGGTGAAGACGCGTGCTGTGAGTTTGCGTGTGTGTTTTGGGGCAGATCTCAGTGGAATCTCTCACGCTGGATGTGTTAGGATCACGGCAGGACCGACTGACCGTACGTGCGCTCTCACGGAGAAACTTCCAACATGGCAGACCCTCTCTCTGGACTCACATCAGCTCTCGCGCCCTGACGGACTCCTGCTGTGCTGAGAGGGAAGACATGTGCTGGTCATCTCTCCCTCACCTTCATCATCATCATCATCACCACCACTGATCCGAGGCTGGAGGTGAGTCTCTTCCTCTGCGTTTGAGCTCAGGGCTGCACTCATAGAAACACTTTAACCTCCTGGAAATTTACATGTAATAATTTCAGCTGGAAAATTCTCGATCTTCTTCTCGAGAAAAAACACGAATTTGCAAGAAACTTGTGCGCAAAAGTTGATTTGAGAAAATATGGCAAGTGCTGCATTGAAGAACCTGATCAGAACAAACACAGCGAGACCATCTGATCCTGTGGCGTTTCAATGCTTCAGTTCATCAGATCCTGTGGTCCTCGCAATGCTTCATTTAGCATTATTATAATCTTTTTATTTCAACCCACGCAGAGAGAGAGATAGAGAGAGAAAGAGAGAGAGAGAGAGAGAGAGAGAGAGAGAGAGAGAGAGAGAGAGAGAGAGAGAGAGAGAGAGAGAGAGAGAGAGACAGACAGCTTATGGTGGTCTGAACTGTAAAACACTCGCTGGATTTAGAAACTGTGTTTTCAGGCTGTAGGTTAAATCATGGACAGCATTAAAGGACTAGTTCACTCAGAAATGAACATTTGGCCATCATTTTCTCACTCGTGTCGTTTCAAATCTATATGACTTTCGTTTTTTTCCGTGAGACACAAAATGAGATGGTTAGCTGAATGTTCATGCTGCTCTTTCACATACAATAAAATGAACAGGAACAGAAGCTGCTGACCTCCTGAAAAAGGAGACCATAAAAGTAGATGTGCATAGGGGTGGGCGATATGGCAAAAATATATCACAATTTTTTCATTAAAATCATGATTCACGTTTTTATCTCGATTCTTTTTCATGTTGGTTTTACTATTTTGCAAGTGACTGAGCATTACAGCAAAACTAATGTCCCTATTTAAAAAACAAAGCCTTACAAGGTAACAAAATATGAAATAAATAAAAAATGACAGACATTTAGTGGAAAGTGGTGATAAATAAAAATCATTGTCATTATTTTCTTTGTTATTAAAAAATAAGAACACAGATAAGCACATTACATATACACAACATAATACACAAATGAAATAAACAATGCTTTATTTTTTCAGCTACAGTAGGTGTATTTAACAGTAGCATTCAAGAAAGGACAAATATAAAAATAAAACACTAGATTAGACGGCACTGTATAAATTATACAATGATTCTTATTAAAGTCCTCAGTCAAGAGCAGTGAGTGATTTTCTCTCTGTGTTTAGTCGTTTTATTAACATTAAAGGGATAGTTTCCCCAAATGAAAATTCTATCATCATTTACTCTCTCAAGTTGTTTTAAACCCAAATAAGTTTCTTTCTTCTGTTGAAAATAAAATGTATTTTAAAGAATATGGGTAACCAAACAGTTACTGGTCCCCAGTGACTTCCATAGTATATGTTTTCCTACTATGGAAGTCAATGGGGACCAGCCACTGTTTTAGATCGGTGTTTATTTGACAGTATTAGCGCAATAACGATTCGAAAGATGCTGTTTGTCAGTCTTTAAGTGCCTGTGTGCTTCGGGTGTACGCACTTCGAATAGCTCATGTTAGAACAGTGCATCAGCTAGCGAATGAAATGTTTAATGGCTTTAAAGCACATGCAAATAATGACCTTTTTGTGAATCGCGGTGTCCCGTGAGTGCAACTCTACCTCTGCGTTAACGTGATGTGAATGTACGTAGCATTGTACAGTATGTTATTAACATAATAAACAGTCAGCAACATATGATCTAAATGTCGTTATCAGGAAAATCCCAGAAAATATAGAGATATCACTTTTTCGGCAATACCACCCCCCCCCCCCCCCATCCCATCCCATCTCATTCTCAATAGACCCCCCCCCCCAGTCTATTTAAAATCTTCAATTAATCTAAATTAATTATTTAAAAAAAAAATTTGTTTGAATGGATGATTCAATGACTCATTCATAAATACGTTGTTATTTTGATTATTGGATTTTTTTAAACTAATCTGTTGAATGAATCATTCAATGACAAATACATTTTTTAACAGTGACTTATCGCCACCTACTGGTGTAACGATGCAATTAGTAAAATTATTATTTGAAGCGCCATGTTTCTAAAGGTGCTTCCTCTATTTTGAGCGCTACTAAACTTTTATCCCAGTTCTCCAGAAATAATGATACTGTGTGGTTGAAAAGACTGTTTGCGAAGCGGTTTCTTACCGATACATGACAGATGCTCTCTCTGGATCAGCAGCAGCGCCGACACAGATTTAAATGTTCCGGTGTGATTTTGTCAAAGGTTTAATAGACACAAGCGAATCATTGTCACTTAGTTATGAGATTTTGTGGGCGTTTGATCTTTTAACGATTAATCGTGCAGCTCTAGTTACAACGGATTACTATTTAAAATAAATCCTGTTCTTTTGATATTTCTATTAATCAAAGAATCCTGATTAATCATGATTTCCATACAAATTCTCAAATGTCACTAATGTATATTCAAATCTACCATATCAAGACCTGATGTGAGGCAAGTTTGACGTCAATGATGCCTAACAGCGTTGGTTCTTGCGTGTCTCCATGCAAATGAGCTTTGAGAGTTTACAGCGGTCGCTAGATGCTTTCATTGAAAAAAGCAAGACAAAAAGAGCCGTGTAAACATTCTGCATTATGTTCCAGAAAACAAATCAAGTCATACAGGTTAACAGCAACATGAAGGTGACTAAATGATGGCAGGATTTAGATTTTTAGGTGAACTATTTCTTTAAAAGTGTCAGGTGCTCAACCTCCCTGATGAACGACAGACCCGTGAGAAGAGCGTAATGGAGATGAATAATGCCTGTTAGCGCTAGAGACAGAAACCCACCAGGCACACGCGAGTCAAATGCTCACGAACACACACTTTCCTCAGACAAGCATGACATTCTGATGCAGAAACACTTCCAAATATAAAACGGAGAGAGAGAGAGAGACTGAGTGAGAGCATGAGAAGAAAAAGTTATCTGGGTTCTACCGGATCACGACTGTCTTTCAATTGGCTGTTTTTGAGACACTCCCATCCTAAATTTACCTCCTAGACTAGACACCATCACAGAGAGAGAGAGAGAGACAGAGAGAGAGAGAGAGAGAGAGAGAGAGAGAGAGAGAGAGAGAGAGAGAGAGAGAGAGAGAGAGAGAGAGAGAGAGAGAGAGAGAGAGAGAGATGCATACTGCATGCTGACTGCATTGCATTATGATGGGTAATCATCAACAGTATAACTGGTGAATCTCAGAAATGACTAGGTCATATTTCATCACAAAAAAAAAAGTAGAGTAAATAAATAAAGCCGTTTATAAAATAACATGTTATTTTGATTGCACTTATTTATGTATTATTTTACATTACAGAATAGACTTAACTAAATCATAAAAGTTTATATTTATAATAATTGTATTAAAATAATAATATACACACACATTCTAGAATTATATGTTTCCTAAATAAACATAGTATTAAAAATAATAATTTTGCATTATAATAATGAGAATTGGAACAAATCTAAATGTACTTAAACATTTATTCTATTCATTTTGGGTTGAAATCTGACTACATAGTCTCACTCATACTGTGCAAATAATCATCCATGATAGTTAAATATCCAAGACATTCAACCAACAGTCAGGAATTCAATATTTTATGGTATGCAGCAGGACAAAACACATCATCACACATTCTATGGTTGATCATTCTCACACACAGCCACAGAAATCAAGTTCATGGCCAACACTAAAGCATGCAAAGTTTCAGGTCACAGAACTTGGCATTGAAAGGAAATTCGTGGCCCTATATTCAAAGCTGCACTTGAAATGCATTAAGAATCATTTTGCAATCAGATCGTGACTCCGAGTCGTGAGGTGCCTAAAGACTCCCAGTCTTCTTCTTCACCTGCCTCACACACAGAAACAGCAGCACTGGCCGTGAGGAAGCCAGATGTTGTCTTTCATGTGGTAATGGGTTTATTACGAGTCTGTTCGCTCACTGTTCAAACCCAGAGAGGAAGAGAGATCACAACATGCCTGGAATAATGAAGAGACTCGGGAGTCTGAAAAGCATTTGATATGCCAATCTCTGGCTTTGACAGACTTTTGATGTGAGGCCTGGTCCACATCGCAACTACTCTGGCCAAGAACTGCCCGCTTAGACAGGAAGAAACCATCTAACCAAAGTTAAAGGCTCTTTTTGTGACGTTAGGGGCATTTCTGATAACTTTGATAAGTCTGAACATATAGGCGTGCTCAAGCATCTCATTTATCTGCTATTAATGCCTCAAACTAAATTCTGATTTTCATACCCATCCATCCATCCATCCATCCATCCATCCATCCATCCGAGCTCTTTAACTGTAGTCAAAGCATTCATAAGGGCAAAAACATTTGTGAATGTGAATGTTAAAGACATTTCTAGCTACACAAGCTTGATCCTGTGTTGAAATATGCCAGCATTATATTGTCATAATTGCTGCAAATGCTCTATGGTCTTCTATAGTCAGTTTTCTACATCAGACCATCTGACATCATGACAGAGAATCAGTTTAAAGACAATACCATGCAAGTTAGTTAAGGTAGATAAACCGCTGACATGTTTATAGCAGCTACCTGAAACACCTCCCAAAGACACACATCAGATGAACCTGAATCTAGTTCTTAAAAAAAAAAGTTTGCAAAAGGGGAGTTTTGCAGTGATGCCACAGAAGTTTTAGTTCCCCAAAGAAACTTTCAAAGAACAGTTCTTAAAACAACCATGTTTTTCTTAGTGTGTAGAATATTTAAAAAATATAAAGAACTGATTCCCACGATAAAGTCCCTTTTGTGCCATGGAAAAAGTTATATGGATGTTAAAAGGCTCTTCAAGGAACCATCAAGACCAATAAAGAACCTTCATCAAGAATGTGATCAGGTAAAGATGGTGGTGATGCTCAATGGTAAAAGCTTCTTTGCTTCCATCATTGAGTTTTTATTTTGGTGGAAAACCACATGGAGACCTTAATGCTTCTCTTTGTTGAGAACAGATTTATAAAAGATTCAAATTACGAATTTGGGAGGATGGTTGGCGTACACCAGGGATGGGCAACTTCGGTCCTGGAGGGCCACTGTCCTACAGAGTTTAGCTCCAACCCTGAAAAAAATCACCTGCCTGTAATTTTCTAGTAATCCTGAGGACCTTGATTAGCTTGTTCAGGTGTGTTTGATTAGGGTTGAAGCTAAACTCTGTAGGACAGTGGCCCTCCAGGACCGAAGTTGCCCATCCCTGGCGTACACAAATGCAAATGATAAGCGACTCAAACACACAGCACTTGCAGAGTAGTATTTACTGTGAATCGAAAACTGCAAATGAACACAGCGCTGTGCTTTACTCTGAAACACGCAGAGCGTCAGACTATATAATCAAATAATTACATCACAACCATTGCGATTTGATGATCACACTACGCCATATCACATTCTCACAACCATTCATTATCAAAATTCATAAAAAAACATGTTACCAGGCAAGTAACAGTTTCAATGCCTTTTTACTCGCATTTGTCGCTTTGAACCCTGGCTAACAAGCTAAGCGTCCCGCATGAAATAAATGTAGTAGAAAACGTAATACTTTGCAGTTGATTTAGTAATTGGTCCTATCGTGATTTCAATCATCATACAGTAACCAACCCCCCAGCATTTTTTTCTCGGATTTACACAATTCACACTTTTAAGGTCAGAAAACATGGAAATCCGAATAAATGCGGAAAAATCACATACCCGATTTATTTTTAATAGTGTAGCCAAACAGTACAGCATTCAGGCACACACCAACTACTATACACTGTATGCAGTTTTGCACACGCCTAGTAAACACCAGGAAGGAAAGCATGAAGACCACAAAGATAAATGCATTTATCCAGGGCACCTTGTGTGCATCTAAGAACACACATGAACAAACACACTCATGTGTTGAGCACAATGTGTATGTTCTAGTTATCTCCAGCAGAAAACAATTCACAGAGGACACATCTGCACCACTGCACACCTTAATAAACCACACTGCATTAGACACCACAGGTAATGTTCGTCTTATTTCAATGAGGACAGTCACAAAATGCATCTCTCATTCTTCCTGACTGGACTCAATGTCTCTGCCTATTTCTTGGAAATAAGAGTGGTGCGGGTAATGGAAGCAGTCTGAAGCTCCACAGAGAGCCTCTCCATGACATTCACTGACAGACAGAGAGATAGCGGCTGCTTAATGCACTGCAGTAGAGTTACATATGATTCTGTACACTATCTGTGCAACAAAGTCGTGGTTAAACATCGACAAGAACCTTATTCAGAAACGTTAAAGCATCATTTATCAGGTGGTATATGCTTGTATTATTTGTGTGTGAGATGTTTTACTACTCAGCGTTGAGTCAGATACAGCGACTTCCTCAAAATACTGCAGGTCTATCAGAGCTGAATACTAAATAGAGCAAAAGCTCTCAGCAAAGCCAGAGAAGAAATGCGTTCAGGGTCAGCGGGGCAGCTCAGGTTCTGACCATTCATTTCCAGCCCGAAACTCATACTTTCATTTGAGACGTTCATTGTTAACATTTAGAAACGTCGTCAGATAATATAATGCTTTTAAACATATCATTTGCATGCTGATTGTTGTCAATGTCATGACACTTTGTTTCATACGTTTCATAAATTAACATATTTAGATGTCAAGTGATGCATGAGTGTTGTGTATCACTGCAGAATCTTTACCCGTGTTGATCTCGCAATCTGAACTGAATGTGATGAAATCAAGAGAAAAACAGATCATGCACAGCTAATAATCTTTCCATATCTTTCTATTGATTTGTCCTCATAAGCTGCACACAAACATAACCAGTGTAGTCCGATTCATAAGCAAATTACTCTTCAGAGACGATTCCTTTAAGTGAATAAAACATACAGCACAATTGGCATAGTCCAATTCAGAAACAAATGACTCTTGAGCAGATCTATTTAATGAATCATTCGACTTCCAAGTCCATTCATCGATCCATCCATCCATTCTTTTCTTCCATTCAATTTTGTCCCTTGTCTACTTTTTTTCCATCCATCCATCCACCATGAAAGTTCTTGATTCATGAATGTTCATTTTTTAGTTGCACATGATCTACTGACTCTGAAAATGAAAGTTATCCGTTTATCCATCATTTCATTAATTTGTGTACACTGGAACAGTCAGAAATGTCTCAGTGCTTGATCTACAGAGCTTCAATGAGGTCGTGTGGCTGACCTTAATGGTTAATGAATGTCTAACTAGCAGGGCAGATCTGATCTCTCAGCTCTCAGAGCAGTAAAGCCAGTGTTTAAAGAGTCCTCTCCACCTGAGCGTAATACTTTACAGACAGGCTAAAGAGACTCATCTAATGGAACGAGGCTGAGCGCACAAACTCCAGATGAAATGACAGCAACGCATCATTAAAATGGCCCAGCGTCAGGGAGCCACAATTATTAGAAGCACAATCCTCTAATAGCAGCCGTTCAGAAGGACGGGCTCATCTTATGGCATTAGAGAAACGATTAACGGACAAAGGATTTGACTCCATACACTGGCTTTAATGCAGCAGGGATCTCTCACACACACACACACACACACACACACTATAGTAGTCCTACTATATCCTCTATACCACCACAAACACAATATTATACTGTGCATATCTGTAGTCCAGCATTCGCATACAAATGCACAAAAATAACTCAAATTTTGTCAACTGTAGATACTACAATTACAGCACCATAGAAATAACTAACAATATTTACCACGCAATATTTTAATACGTTTAAAATGCCACATTAAGATTTTTCTGAGAGAAAATTTCTGAGTATTCAACTGCTATTAAAACATTCAGTGTAGTAACAATATGTGTGAGTCACAAGAGAATAAATTGATGGTTTGGTTGACATGATGGCTTCCCTGATTGATAAAAACACACCCTCTCAAAACTCGCATGTCTGATGAAAAGCTCTGAACATAGAGATAACCATTTTAACTATAGCCTGGTCATATTGCATATTACAAGTGCAGTATGAACTATTTTTCAGTTTTGAATCTGAACAGGCCGCGTTCTGAGAAAGCACACTAATATCCTGCAGGGGAAATCACCAGGAGAAAACCCACCAAACAAACCAAATAAATAAATAACAGAAATGCTGCAGCTAAAGCCGGATTAGGGTGAGCTCTCCACACACTCTCTAGAAGTTCCATTCGTTTCATTTGTTCCTGCAGTGTTTTAGGACACCCTGTGCTCAAACAATACCACGCTATCGGGAAATAAAGAAAGAAAGAAAGAAGCCACTGGAGGGATTTCCTCTCTTATTAAAGCTTGTAGACGTAGGGCCATGAATATGAAATATGACCCAAGGTTCCTGAACAACGCTATTAGTCTTACATAATCAACACATTTGATTGTATTTGTTATCAAACCCATTCTCAACATGCACAATAATAGATGGCTAGATTAAAACGTGGTTCTGTGCTTGTGGAAACACATGAAACACCTCAACCATTAAGAGTGCAGAAACAAGCTGCATGTGCTGCCGGTAAACACAGGAGAAGCATATGAAGGTTCTGCATGTCATCTCAGTCCTGAAACTCAAGGAAACAAAAGCAACAGCTGCCCAAATGCCATCATTTACTCAATATTATTTATGGGTTTTTTTTTCGGCAAAGCACAATATGTTATGCAGAATGTCCAAGCTGCTCTTTTCCAGAAGTTTCTGTAAGCTGCAAAAAAGACAAAGTACCATAAAAATAGTCCAGAAGACTGGTGTACTCTAGGTCAAAACATTGTCAATGGCAACTTCTAAACATAAAACTAATAATAATAATAATAATAACAATAACAATACATTTTTTAAAGTAATAATAATTTCGAAGTCAAATAATACAGAAACCAGCAGGTCAGGGTTTAATTAAAATTAATACAAATATTAATATTACTAATAATAATAATACTATAAAATTATAAAATCTTTGAAATCGACATGAAATCAAAATTTAACCTATTTACTTTGTTACTGCATATTACTAGTCTTGTGGTGAACAATTACAAATAATAACAAGTTAATACACAGATACATTTTTTTTGCCGTGGTAATTTTTTTTCAAAATCTGAAAAGTTACTTCCGGTCGGGAATGGCGTTCCTTCTCTGATGACGTCAGTTTGATGGCTTGGGTTGAAAACGCTTAACCACTCCCCTAAAACCGTTAGTCTGCAATGAGCAGAGATGGAGAGGAGGAGCGCTAGAGTAAAACCCTGCCCTCTGTTCAATATTCCCTTTCACTTGGAAACATGTCACAACACTGGAGAAAAGTCGTTTGCAACTTCCGGTTCACGAGGACTTTAAAAAGCTGTTTTAAAAACTGAATAACTCAACAAATGGTCAATGGCATCAATGTAAATATAAAAGTAATAATATTTTTATAAAATAAAAAAATATATATATTCTGTCTAATATGTCCTGTTCTACGGAAGGAAAGAAATGTTTGGAACAAAATGAATGTGAGTAAATAAAAACAGAATAGACAGTTTGGATAGTAATAAGAGAACAATTTAAGTCCCCCTGTAGTGAATCATTTAAAATTCATGCCTTAAAATAGCTTGAATGTAACTCGACACCCTTGTATTATTCGGTATACGTGGTTCTATGAATATGCAAATGAGCCCCGCCTCCACTCACTCACTCAGCTCAGAGATCCACTCGTTGACGATCACACGTTGATCTGATTGGTCACAAGGTAGTTTGTGACGTCAGACTGTCTTTGGTTCACTGCAGTTTTAAGGAGAAAATACTCAGCAATGAATTTGCACATGGTTTTTCTTAAAGCATATTAAAAACACCACATAGACATATAAACAAGATTGAAACTTCATTTTCACCACAGGGGGATTTCAAAAATAAGGGATGAAGAGAGAGAAAGAGATTCTAGGGTCTCAGATGACAGTTTCCAGGTCAGTTCACTTCATTTTTTGGCAAAAATAAGCCGACCGGTGACAGAGGGGACAGGATGTCTGTCCATCCATCCATCCATCCATCCATCCATCCGAGTGTGTGTTCTCTCAGAAGACTGTGTGTTTGGAATACTGTAGTTAGTGTTCGCATGAGGAAGCAGCAGTGTGAGTCAGATGAACATGTCACCAAGAAAAAATGAAGACTTTGCTGTAATGCATGAGCAAAACCTGAACGCAGAACTAGTGACGTCGATGACAGCTGTCTTACAACAAAAGCCTGCAGAGACACGACTGTGACTGAACAGATGTTGGTCTTTAATCGAAGACACGTAAACGACAGCGATACTCGTGCTTGGATACATGGCTGCGGGTCTGCACGCTTCAGATGACGCATGACGACAGTGATCACGCTTCACTCAGAGCGGCACAACCTGCTGACTTTATAATTAAATATGCACTCAAAAGGAGGTTACATTGTTCACCGTAGCTGATGCCATCCTGAGCTAGACAGCTTAATTCAGCTCAGCTCAGATCAGTGCTCCATCTCTGTGTGGCTGTTTACATCATATATGACACACAGAAGAAAAAAACTACAATGAGACTTTCAGAAGATTTGTTGCTTACTGTGCAAAACTCACACATCAAAGGGATGGTTGCTAAATTGCTAGACGCCAAAGTTTATGCAATATCCAGGTCTCTAAATCAGGGAAATTTCAAATCGAGTGAAAGAATTTGAATTGTATTTTGCACATCCAACAGGTGAACTGAAATTGGAAAGACAGGAAGAGAAATTTACAGCTAATGCATTTTGGTAAACGAAGACTTCCACACAGATCACCCCCCCCCCCCCCCCCTTTTTGTATCTAATATAAACATTTTTCAATTGTAGTCTTTTACAAGGGCATCTGAAATAATAAACTAAGTGCATTGTAGTGTTGTCAAAAATATAGATTATTCAATACATAGATATCTGAAACACTTCCAATACTCATTTCCCACAGAATAGATCCAGGATACCAGCTGTTCTTTCTCTCTCATCTCTCCGACAGTGAGTTACACACAAACCTGCACAAATCCCTTCACTCACTCGTTTCATTTGCTCTGGGTGAATATTGTGTGTGTTACAGGGCTTGAATTTTGGCATGGGATTTTGCACATTCTGCATAATTTTACACATTCCCACATATGTTGTGCTCAAATTCAAAGTGTGCGCACATAAAGCCACCTCTCAGTACTAAATTAAAGTTATTTTTCGCTGCTTATTGCGCTTAAAAAGTCAAATACTCTTTTAAGTGAACAGTTGAGAAAGAAAACGCATGTGTAACAGTATCTGTGCGTCAGGTCTTAAAGTGACAGCAGCCTAATATACCGGCTGCCAAATTATGAGATAATATTAAAAATATCTATATGACAGTTTTTCCCCATGGTATCGATGCCAGAATTGTGGCCAGTGTAAATGCTGAGTTGCTAGTAACTTTGGAAAACCACTAGCCACAGTGCCTGGTGAGAAAAAAAGTTAATGTCAAGCCCTGATAATAATACTAACAATAGCAAACAACATGGTTTAAAAAAACAAAGTAAAAGTGAAAATGCAAGCCATAGCAAACAGCACTAATGAAACCAGTGTGCAAATAAACCCACTTTATTACGTTTACCATCTCACACCTTTCATTTCAGGGTCTTCAAAGATAAAGATTATTTTCAAGAGCTCAGGTTGACAAAGACCAGGAAGTCCCTTAAAATACCCTTCCTAGGGCAGAAACCACTCGGCTGTTGCTATGACACCACAATATCAAACACGAGGCAACTGTGAGAATAATAAGTTGATGAATTAATTCTTTAGAGTCTTATGTAAATAAAGCCGCGACTTTCTGTTTACATAATCCCCGGGCTGTTAATGCATCTTTGGGGGACTCGAGCTGTCGGCAATACCCTTTCTGATTAATTGAGCTGGAAATGCATTTGGGATAGGCTTTCCCTGACAACCGGGTTATCCTAGCAATACATCACGTTCAGAAGTGAGCGGGAAAGAGGAGGAGGAGAGATGCCTACAATTGTTTAGTCGACTGCAGATTGGATTTGAAGTATTAATACAATTCCATGATTCCTAGCACCTGCACTGATCTTGTCTGTGTGTTGTACAGGCAAGCATTTGTTTGGATGCTGTATTGAAGGTTTGTAATGATGTCTGCAGCTCACATCGATCTTGAACGGGTGTTGAAGATGGGTAGTCGGCGAGGGTCTGTCACCATCGGTTTATCTCTCCTTCCTCAAGGCCCTTACCAAATGATTTAGAGTAATAGACATAATCCAATAGTGCAGAGAGCATTAGAGATGTTCAACATGACACTCCAGCAGAAGTGCAGCGAAGTAACTCTGAGATCAACGTGCATGTAAACTCGGAGAGGTATCCCAGACTCCATTAGGTTAGATATTATTGGATTCCAAGAATGTTTACCGTTCCTGTATGGACTTCTATTTCCCGCCATCTACCATTGTGCACAAGAAAACCTGTATGAGACATTTTTAGTGGTGTTTCAGACGGCTCATTTGTAGGGTGTGTGATTTGAAGAAACCACTAATATCACCTATTAAACTTTGGCGTATTAAACATAGTCGAATGATTACTCAAATGGTGTGGCTTGTTAAGAAGAGGTGTGCTGGTATTTTAAGAATTGTACATGGAAAGGAGGAGGGAAAAGGCATGCCACATGTTTTAATGTTTTTGAAAGAAAACCCTTTTCTGGTTGCCAAGGCTGCATTTATTTGATTAGAAATATAGTTAAAACAGTAACTTTGTGAAATAACTGTTTAAATAACTGTTTTCTGTTTGAATATATTGTGAACTGTAATCTATTCCTGTGATCAAAGATGAATTGTCTGCATCATTACTCCAGTCTTCAGTGTCACATGATCCTTCAGAAATCATTCTAATATGATGATTTGCTGTTCGAGAAACATGTCTGATTATCATCAATGTTGAAAACAGTTATACAGCTCAATGTTTTTTTTTTTTTTTTGGAAACCCCGATTTGGGGATTATTGGATGAACAAAGTTCAAAAGAACATAATTTATTTGAATATTTTTGCAAAATTATAAATATTTTTACTGGTCACTTTTAATTAATGTAATGCATCCTTGCTAAATAAAAACTTCCTTCCTTCCTTCCTTCCTTCCTTCCTTCCTTCCTTCCTTCCTTCCTTCCTTCCTTCCTTCCTTCCTTCCTTCCTTCCTTCCTTCCTTCCTTCCTTCCTTCCTTCCTTCCTTCCTTCCTTCCTTCCTTCCTTCCTTCCTTCCTTCCTTCCTTCCTTCCTTCCTTCCTTCCTTCCTTCCTTCCTTCCTTCCTTCCTTCCTTCCTTCCTTCCTTCCTTCCTTCCTTCCTTCCTTCCTTCCTTCCTTCCTTCCTTCCTTCCTTCCTTCCTTCCTTCCTTCCTTCCTTCCTTCCTTCCTTCCTTCCTTCCTTCCTTCCTTCCTTCCTTCACTTTTGAACAGTATTGCGCATTGAAGGAAAGAACTGAATATCGCAGAAACTTGAGGAAATGTGGGTGAGATTGTAGGACTACTCGTTAAATAGTTAAAAGGGGAACTGGAACACAATAGGTTGATCTACAAGATAAGACTAAAGATATCCTAGGCCACACTAAAGGTTTAAAGCTGCTGCTTCAGATGGTTCCTATCTGTTGTTGTGAATCTTTCATATTTGAAAGACAAGGTTACTGCAGCGGAAATCAGATTTGGTTCAAAAGTCCTGGGTTACGGTGTTCAGATATCACCCAGCTTGAGTAGCGTTAGCAATCATTGCAAACTTCACAACACTCAAACTCTAACCTTGAGGAAAGACACTCATTTTTCTGTTTGTTTTTCTCATTGCATACTGTAACTATCTTTCCCTTCCTATGGAAGAAGAAAACAAATCTATAACACAATCAATCAAAAAGCAGCCAGAAAAAACTAGGGATGTGCAAAAGTCATAATGGACCAGTGAGTGTGAAAGGCTAGTCGGTTTTAAGGAAGCTGATATAATCAGGCTGATTCATGTCAAATACACACCATTATGACACATTATTGTGTTCAATAACAGCTCGATGATGTGCAACAGAAAAGAACAGAACTGGTCTCAAGACATGTTTTTAAAACAATTTTCACTTTATTGTTATGTGCACAATAGACCTGCCCTTTAACTTCACAAAACTATCATAGTCCATACAAAAAACAGAGACCTACACTTTATAACAAAACAGCTGACAATAACAGAGAAGTTCAACAGTAATTGTTGTTGAAAGCAGATCTATCTATCTATCTATCTATCCATCTATCCATATATCCATCTATCCATCCATCCATCCATCCATCCATCCATCCATCCATCCATCTATAAATCTCTCTCTCTCTCTCTCTCTCTCTCTCAATCTCTCTGTAAATCTCTATCTATATCAATCTCTCTCTCCATCTCTCTCTCCATCTCTCTCTCCATCTCTCTCTCCATCTCTCTCTCCATCTCTCTCTCCATCTCTCTCTCCATCTCCATCTATCCATCCATTCATCCATTCATTCATCCATCCATTCATCCATCCATCAAATAATAATATAAAAGAAGATATTTTTATATAGTTACTAGTTAAGCTTAAAGCTGTAGTCTACGATGTTGAAAATCGGTCGAGAAAGCCTGAGACAGTTGTGAAGTTTTAAAAAACTCATCCCGCCCCTCCACACACACCCCCCTCCCTTCTGTGCTACCTGATCCCTCCCACCGGGAAACGACCTAAACAACGTCACTCAGTCAAGCTGTGATCACCGGTAGTAAACATTGGCGCATCTTGTTCAAATTCCGATCGGCTCGAACAGAAACTGAATATATACTGAAATATATTCAAGCACTTCAAGAAATATAATCACTTTGACCCGTGATAGGCGATGCTAAACGGCTAACATTCCAATGCCGACCGGCAGCATAAGCATGTTGTCAGACTGATAAAAAGCTATTATGTAACACCTCACACCATAAAAGTAAAAAATAAATGCTTACCTGCTCAACAAAAAGTCAGCCGTGTCAGCGTCGTTTTTTTTGGTTTGTTTTTTCTCCATTGCTCAGCTGATGCTACTTTGCTAGCTACCATAGACTGTCAGCTGCTTGCCCGCGAAATTTCATGACGCAGGAGGGGGGCGGGGTGGGGTGCGGTGGGGTGGAGACGCGAGCGTCAAGAGGAGCGGGGGATTGGATGAGAGCAGTTGACCAATGTAAGCTGTCCGGCCGGACAGCTTACATTGGTCAACTTCTCTGCAGCTGTACACCCAATAGAGTGAATGGATTTTTTTCATTCTTTTTTCTCTTCATATTGTTAGGACTGTACTGTAGAACCATAACCAGCATCTAAACGAGGTTATTAATAATGAACAATCTTTGAAATCGTAGACCATAGCTTTAAGTTAAGATCTGAGAAAAAGTATAACAAATAAATACATACACACACATGCACAAGGATGTGGTATACTAGTGGTTTATCTATCAATATATAAGAAAATATACAGATACAATGCTCAAAACAGATGATCTCAAAAAGCAGAGCATCACACACACTCCTATATTTCCACGAATCATGGCACTAAAAAAAGGCAGTTTGACACACAGGCCCCGGAGGGAAGCTGGAAGTGTTTGTCAGGGTGATGCTGCTGAATCACAGGGCAGACAGTGTCTCTCTTTCTATTAGTTAGCTGAGGTATGGTGAACCCCAGGGAGGCAGATAGATGACGCAGTTTCACTCCTATCATTCTCCCTGCGAGCGGTCGCTTCAGGAACACACGAGATTAAGAGATGCAATTAACTGTCAAAGACAAACAAGTCACGGGCTAAGACAACACTCACGAGATTGCTCCATAAATTTCACCGCAAACAAGCCGAGCAGGTTAGCGAGGGAGAGGACGCTAATTCGGTATATGAAATGTTCATAGAGCCAGTGGATGAAGGATGTTGCAACTGTGCCCTTTTGTGGTTACATGACTTATTTTCACATTTGTGTCAGATCATTTAAGCACAGATCTAATCTACTAACACAATTTCATGCAAGATACAGTTGCTGAAAGCAAATGCACCATTCTTTCAACTAATAATATCTCTACCGGTTGTGTTTGCAGGAACCATGGTGAGCAAGGACGCTGGTAAATGCACGCTCACCAACTCTGAGTCGGACTCAGAGGCAACAGCGGCTTCCATGGCCCTGGAGGTCAAAGGATCGTCAGACGAAAGCCGACATGTGCGCAAGCGCAACAAGGCCCTTCAGGTGCGCTTCAAGGACATCTGCGAGGCCCAGAACGAACAGGCCGCTGCGGCCCGAGGAGGGAAGCCGCTCTACAAGGTGGCGTACCGCAAGTACATGACCGTCCCAGCTCGCCGATCAATTCCCAATGTCACCAAAAGCACTGGAGTGCAAACCTCACCGGATCTTAGGAAGCGTTACCAGACTTTTCCATTTGAGCGAAAGAAAGGACACACGGTCAAGCATGCTGCTGCGGTGGAGAGCTGTAAGGACCAGGACGATGGGTTTGTTATTGATGTGAAGAGGGCGAAAGCTACCGTGGCGAGCAGGGAGTGTGCTCCCTCTCATAATCTGAGGAAAACAAAAGCATTAATGCACACCAGCAAGTGCGTCGCAACCATTGAGCAACATCCGCAAGCCAGGGAGTGTCTGGAGAGAACGGACGGGCCGTGCTCGGACGCTCTGGTTCTTCCCTGTCCGACTGATAGGACCATAGCGGGAGCGGACCACTCGGACTATCAGATGTGTAGCGTCAGAAGTAAACACAGTAAGGGCTTCCGGAGAGACTCCGAAACTCTTGATCGCTCAGGCAAGCTGCAGTTGCTGAACTCTGGGGAGAGCGCTGGGAATATTCTCCAGGATTCCTCCTCCAAAGTGACGGGACCCATCGCGTGGAACTCCCTCACGCAGGTGGAGTGCTTGGAGAGTCCGACCGAGCGCAGCAAACGCAAGGCGGCACTGCAGCTCAACGGCCTGCAGTCACAGACGCTCCCGCGGGCCAGTTGCACGACGCAGGTCCAGTGCCACGTGGGTACACTGTCCGCTCGACCGCTGCGGGCCATGGAGGAGGTGGCGCCGGTGACTCCGGTCTCCTCCACAGCCGTTCCCATGCCGGCACCTCCGTGCAGGGGGGTCATGGGAGCGGGAACTCTACGGACGGATAATGAGGCGTGCAAGCAGATAGTGCCTGTCAATCAGGATGGGGATGTTAAAGCGCAGCTCCAAGCCATGGAAAACATGATCAGCTCCAGCCAGGAAACCATTAAAGTGCTGCTGGGTGTCATTCAGGAGCTGGAAAAAGGAGAAGCTCATAGAGAAGGGTAAGATGCTGTACATTAACCAGCATGCAAATAGTAAGCGCAGAATTGCACCAAGCAGAAATGTATTTCCATACACGTTTCCCCTAAGATGTCAACTGCAATGTGAAGAAAGCACCAACAAGCTATAATGCACGTTGTTCAGAACGTTTATTTTCATTTATGAATGAGATACAAGAAAAACACACACAACAACATTACAACAATTGCATTGTTTGGTTCTCAAACTGACTGCTACAGTAAGTCTAATTAAAATGGATCAGTTCATCTTTGGTTAGTTAGCAAGTCTTTAAATTGTGTGCCAACAAAATTGCACCAAGCAGAATTACATTTCCACACGCATTTACCCAAACATCCACAACTCATGCCAAATACAGTGTGTTGAAAGAGCTAACAAGCTGCTATGCACATTGTTCAGAAAGTTGACAAAAAATGTCTCTATACATTTATGCATGGAATACAAGAAACTATTTCGACACTTTACATCAGTCCCAAGTACTGTTTGGTTCTCAGACTGACTGCTATAGTAGATCTAATTAGGATGGATAAGTGCATCTTCGGGTGGTTAGAAAGACTATTAAGAGCAGCACTCTTTTTCATATTGACTTGTATCACCTTGGACTCAACCGGGGAAATTTGCTAGAGGCCTTCTAAATACTGTATAGTACTAATGATGCCAAACGCCTTTAACTTTCAAGAGCACCTATTTAATATAACAACTTCGTGGCAGATACATTAAGCAATGACACATCTTTTTAAGAGAGAAGAGAAAGTTGTTAAAATGTAGAAGTACCTCACAAAGGAGAGAAAATTCTGCAGTATGTTTAGACCAAAAAAAAGGACATTTTGTTGGATTATTTACATGCATAACAACTGAATATTTACAGTCAGAGCCAATCAGTGACAAACCATCTCATTCCCACAGCAGGGCATCATGCAAATCTCCATAAACTACCACTTTAAAATATTCCAACACCACATTTATCTTTCTCCCACCCAGCTAGGCATAACACACTGATTATTTCAGCATTTACACATTAAGTGAGCCACTTAAGTTTGCATGCAATTTAGAGAAACACTATGATATTACAAGACTAAATCCAATGTTTGAGGCTGGTTAGGTTAAGTGAGCAAAACTTTAGTTTGCACAGAAAGCTGACTCAATCTCCCGCATATTCACACACATATTTCCCTAAAGATGCTTTGGGATGTAAGGACTGGAACCCTGCCAGGATAGTGATTATAAACGGCATTAATTACCCGCAAGACTACATGTCTACTTTATATAGTTGAAGCATAATTAAGGTCACAGCAAGAGGATTTCATAAACAACTGATCCAGAGGATGACATCATCATGTTTAGAGATCCGCTCAACCACAAACTCTGAGAATCATGGGACAATGGACCACAGCCTGAACAAAAAACAACAACGTATTTTGCATAATATATATGCATTATCCGATGCATTAATAATTTTAGCAAGAATTTATAAAGCCTCAGTGTATAAGCACTTATATAAACGTCTAATGGTATGCTTCACATGAACAAATAAAGCTCAGCCTAGGTTTAAGAGAGGATATCATCTAACATAACCTCAGCAAATGCCTCAGAGGTTTCTTATGGATAATGCTTTTGCAGATTTTACACTTAAAGTAATATTTTAATGTATTCTCAGGGCAGAGTTTTCAATTCCCCAGCTCAGGTTTGAAAAAGTGCATTTTCCTGCATTCAATGCAGAAACAGTTAATGCTTGTGTGGATACGCAACATTAGTCTCATTCCACACACTCAGAAATGTCATTCTCATGACAAAAGACAGACGTAGTGTGACTGGAGGGCATAGGTGAATGTATTCATAATTACATCTGTTACATTACCGCTGGCGTGATGTAGTACTATCTTTTCAATGTGTTCAAAAGCATGAAAAGAAGCGTTTGACTCAAAAAGTTGCTACAGGATCAAAGGGAATGCTGGCGGTTGTGTAGCTTAACTTTGCGTACTATCAGTAAAAAGCGTGGTATGTATTACTTAATGATCAAAACAAACATTAAGTGAATCGTGGAAAATTACAAAAATAACATTTCCTTAAAACATGCAATGAATTAAACAATGTATTCACACCATGTCATACTCACCGTAACTTCGAGATGACAACATGTGACGTTCTACTCGGAGCCGTACAGGTGCAGCTGGTACAAGTATGAGCTCTCCAAAATATATATCCCAATAATAATAGTATATATTCCAATTCATTTTTAAAATTCATTTTCAATTTTTTATTCATATTAAACTCATGAATTAAATAATTTAAAAAAAATAATAATAATCTAAGCATAATTTATAATTCAAGCAAACCACATATTCATAAAATCAAAATAAAGCAAATATATGAATGAAACGATTTCATTAACAACATTAGATTCATTAATATTTAATTCACGATTATAAAAATAGGTTTTACCACAGAGTGAGTGATTGATTGATTGAGTGCACGAGTGATTGATTGATTGATTGATTGCATGAGTGCATGAGTGCATGAGTGCATGAGTGATTGATTGATTGATTGATTGATTGATTGATTGATTGATTGATTGATTGATTGATTGAGTGCGCAAGAGATTGATTGAGCGATTGAGTGAGTGAGTGAGTATGGCTGTGTTCCACTCCATATTTGTATGCCTTTCACTCGCTAACTTCACTCCGTCTCATGGACTCGGATGTGCGTCATTGCTTACGTTGCACGAGTGAGTGAGGCTATGTTCACACTGTCAGCTTTTGGGATTGAGAACCGCATTTACTTACAGGTGTGAGTCTCGAAATGTCTCGTTCAAACAGCAACTTACAGTAGCGTCTCGAATACTGTATGAATGAACGTGAACGTGGAACGTGTAAGCAAGTCAAGCCCGTATTCTCGTATCAGTAACCATAGCGACAGTGACTGAAGTAGTTTCAAAGATGGCAATGTCCATAAAACTAAAAAGCCCCATCACTTCTGAGTCCAATTGACCGTTTGCAAAGACCCGCCCCCTTTAGTTACTGTTGCTATGTCTGACAAGCCACGCCGCTCTCACGCCACACCATGTTCTCACGCAGTGAAAAACACATCCTGGAGCAGAGAGGACAACACACTGACATACAGGACAGACCAGGTTACTTCTGATATGAAACAAAGTCTCACCTTTCAAATTTGGTCATTTTTTAAAGAAATTTAAACAATAAATCCCGTTTTGTGGCTCTTTAATGTGTCTGACTCTGACAGGTCGCTGTAAAGCCTCAGTTAAAGCTTCTTGTGAACCGATCATCTCTTACTTCTAGTTCATTTATAGCATCAAATAAACATGAATGAACATAAGGAAAGTTGTTTTAACCACGGAAAGACGTCAGTACACTCCGTTTTTCAAGCTCAAATCCTCCAACGTTAATCCACTAACTCTCCTGACTGCTTTGTCGGACAAAAATGGCGGATTTGGAGGATGGCGGATTATGATTGGTCAGATCGCCTGTCAATCAAACTCCCTGCGAAGGGTCAATTGAGCCGTGAGTTCATTACTCACATCTTCATTAACCGACAGCAGCTTTTATATCTGGGTAGAGAAAGGAGCACACAGAGGCAATGAGTGAGTGAGTGAGTGAATTAATATTTATCTGCCCACTGATAGCCATATATAATCTAGTGTTGCATGCAACATCTCATCTGGATGACATGTCTATACATCATCATCATAACCAGGCCTCACTGAAATGTGAAGTGCATACTGCATAAGAATAACTGTTATTTTCTGAACTTTCTGAAAATCTATTTAAATAGTAATCAATGCTATCTGCACAAATATGGAGCCCAATAATGGAGTGTCCTTTGTGGGAGAATTCAACTTGTATCCCAAAGACCTTCCCCCTCTCTCTCTCTCTCTCTCTCTCTCTCTCTCTGTGTATACAACATAATTGACTTCCTTTTTACATTCTAACACATTGCCTCGCTCCGGAGGGTTCGGTCTGATCACCACTGGCAGCCAGTGCCTTGTGAGAAACATTATTCTGCCCTCCTGTCCAAACCCGGGCTCTCAGCAGCAGTGCTATACATCACTGTCCCCATTAGGCACGGAAACTAGCCTCAGATAAACCCCACGCATAACCAAACAGCACTTCACGTGCTCTCTTTAGGAGCAAAATGGCCGCCGGTGTCCCGCTCTTTTTCACGATGAGCCCCGCAGTTTGACCTTTTAAGGAAGCAGGTGCAGAGCTCAGGGGTCGCAGACAGATCGCTGTTAACGGCCGAGTGGGAGAGGACCTACTGCCCAGTGCCCAAAACCAGGCAGTCTCAGACCAGAAAACAGAGTCAGACTCTCTCTGAGTCAAAGAGGACCAGGCCGTTATTACTTTTGACAATAATAATTGAATGTTTCATCACTTACCTCTGAAGGTGAACAGCCTGCTGAATAAAACTAGTACTATGCTAAATAATAATACAGTCAAATTATTTGTATTATAAGTGTAAACACAAAAACTGTAGGTGTGAGGAAATACTGGAAAGTATGGAAATAGTTTGATCATGCTTTCTAAACAAAACAACTATTATTATATTAATATAAAAATCAGCAAATCGAGTTCTTTAATCATGGCAATGGTATTTTTCATAATAGCACATTTTTAGAAGAAATTCAAAATTATATATATACATACAGTACCAGTCAAAAGTTTGGAAACATTACTATTTTTAATGTTTTTGAAAGAAGTCTCTTATGCTCATCAAGCCTGCAGTTAAAAAAAAACAAAAACAAAAAACAGTAATATTATGAAATATTATTACAATTTAAAATAATGGTTCTCTTTTTTAATATACTTTAAAATGTAATTTATTTTTGTGATGCAAAGCTGAATTTTCATCAGCAAGTACTCCAGTCTTTGGTGTCTTATGATCCTTCAGAAATCATTCTAATATGCTGATTTATGATCAATGTTGGAAACAGTTGTGCTGCTTAATATTTTTTTTTATAACCTGAGATACTTTTTTCAGGAATATTTGATGAATAAAAAGTTAAAAAGAACTGTATTTATTTAGAATAGAAATCTTTTGTAACAATATACACTACCGTTCAAAAGTTTGGGAACAATAACTATTTTTTTTTAAGAAATTAGTACTTTAATTCAACAAGGATGCGTTAAATTGATAAAAGGTGATGGTAACGATTTATATTGTTAGAAATGTTTTTATTTTGAATAAATGCTGTTTTTATGAATAAATGCTGTTAACGTTTTACACATCAATGAATCCTGAAAAAAGTATTCCAAAAAAATATATTAAACAGCACAACTGTTTCCATCATTGATAATAACTGAGCATCAAATCATCATATTAGAATGATTTCTGAAGGATCATGACACCAAAGACTGGAGTACTTGCTGATGAAAATTCAGCTTTGCATCACAAAAATAAATTACATTTTAAAATATATTAAAAAAGAGAACCATTATTTTAAATTGTAATAATATTTCATACTATTACTGGGGTTTTTTTGTTGTTTTTTTTTTAACTGCAGGCTTGATGAGCATAAGATACTTCTTTCAAAAACATTAAAAATATATATATAAAATATTCAATAATATAATATTCAATAATATATAATTCAATAATACTCAATGGATTAACCAAAATAATGCGTTACCAAATGAAATGCATTAGTCTTTAAAAAAAATGAATATGGAGTAAATGCATCAATTTAAAAAATAATAATAATAATAATAAAATAATAATAATAATAATAATAATAAAAATAGAGCATACTAAAAAGGTAAAAAATGTAGACAAAACAATAAACAATGAATATTCTGGGTTAAAGTTAAACACAACAAAAGCATGAGTTAAAGAGTGGTTTAACTACCAGAACTTGCCACAGTACAAACTCTGACTCATACACCAGTACAAAATAAAACTCTGGCCGGAATGCTCCAGTAATGAGAGAAAGAGTGTATAGGTGAAGAAACAGACAGTACGAGAGACAGACAGATATGACAATATGGCTCATCAGAGTTATTAATCACTCCGTCGGCTTCCTGTCAGTCTGACATTGGCCCTCCATCACAGGACAAGTTGGAGGGGTCGATGGGTCGCCGCATTCTTGCCAGCAAAGCAATTGTTACGCGACAGGCAGTAATTACTAATGGCAGCCAACACTGGAAGTGCAGCTTCTCGAAATTTCTGACCCCATGTCTCCACACAGATGGAGTTGGAAAGACGAAATGTTACTGCCACCGGCAGTGAAAACATGTTGACGAAAGAATATTTATGATATTTGTTTTAACATTTATTAACATTAGAAATATTCAGCTCAGCAACTCCTGCTCATAGGAGCAAACTGGGCATATTCAAAGCCAACACAAACACATACAAGAGACTAAGAATCAGATGTAAACACTGACTACTGTTCACTGAGAGGAAGGGAAATAAGACTCAGTTACCAGGCAAAAGATCACCAATATACCTCTAAAACGACAAGCATTACACATACATACAACTTCAAAGTTTTAAATTTACAATTAAATATGCGGAATAAGATATTTATTCTCCAGTCATAAGAACAACCTTTTAACCATTTAAGTTTGATGAACTTCACTACACACAACTTTATAATGAATGATTACCCTAAGAGACAGAGATCACAGATATTAATTATAACTAGTATGTTAGAAAGTGAATGAGATGTTACCGCTCTGACTGATTCACTTTTTTAAGGATATGTATACTTCAGCAAGGAAGCATTAAACTGATCAAAAGTGACAGTGAAGACATTTATAATGTTCCAAAAGACTAAATGCAAAAAGTTTCCACAAAAATATGAAGCAGCACAACTGTTTTCAACATTGATAATGATCAGAAATGTTTCTTGAGCAGCAAATCATCATATTAGAATGATTATGAAGGATCATGTGACTGAAGACTGGAGTAATGATGCTGAAAATTCACAGGAATAAATTGCATGTTATATTCAAATAGAAAACAGTTCTTTTAAATTACGATAATATTTCACAATATTACTATTTTACTGTATCAAATAAATGCAGCCTTGTTTAGCATACAAATCTTACTGAACTTTTGAAAAGTAGAGTACATTTATTTGGGCAAACTTTCAAGAAAGTCAACCGCAAGACATGTATTCTAGTCATAATATTCTTATCCCATAACGTTCACATCACACTGAAAACTCTCACGCACAACTTTGAGCAAGATATGAATTATTTTAGCGCAGCGTTGAAGATTCATCAGTGGTCAGCGAGTGCTGAACTGTAAGGCTCAGTCTCGGGAAAGTGTGCAAACCTCCAGTGAGTGACAGTGAAGTGACTATAATGAGATGCGTTCAAGTATTATGTATAATTTATTCAGCATTTGAATAACAGTTTTGTTTTTCATGCTGTTAAGAGTGCCGACGTGACGCTGATTGCTGATGTACAAAACAGCGATGAAGTAATTCAGGAACACAGCTTTCCGCTTCAACAAACATTACACACTTCTAGGCTGATTATAATTTGCTTTGAATCAAATATTTACATACAAAGTTCTACAGTTTAAGAGAATGACTGATAAAAGTGAAACTCTGGCAAAAAGCACTGGTTTAGTTACTGAACTGTCCGTTTCCGCCCCCCCTGAGCGCAGTCTGATTTAGGTGAGGATGATCGCATCAAGCAAATGTCCAGCAGAAATGATATTATCATCCCCTCTGGTCCAACCCACAGGATTTTGTGAAGGAATCAAGCCAAGGGTAGAGTCCCCATGGTCATTCCTGAGTCCTAAAAGCGCCCATGAACTCTGCTGTCAGATCATATTCCATGTTCCTCTGCAGGCCGGAGGCTAGTGTGATCATACAAACTACATGTGCAGTGGACATATCTGTGTTTATCTCCTGTTGGGCAATGTCAAATCATGTTCCTGTGGACTCTGTACAGGGTTAAAGGTCAAAAGGGGTGACAGATTGTAAGCCTACTCCTAAAATGAAGGCTATTAAAGGCACACTATGCAGTTTCCGTTTTTCTCAAACAGCGCCCCCTAGAGTCGCCATGGAGTACTTGTATTGTAAACACCACTTGCGCAGAGCCGTCTCTGCACTCTTCCGACCGCGCTTTCTTCGTTTTCTTCGTCGACTCTGCCGTGATTCACGTCTGAAATGCGTGCTAGTGTCTTCCATAGAGGCTGCTTCATATGTTGTTGATGTATGTGACGTTGTGCCGTAAAGCAGGTCGTGATTCTCGCGAGAGTTGGTATGCGCCACCTCTCAAACTTGCATTGCTGGTTTTGCCAGCGGTGTATAACATATAATAACATTTGAATAATTTATTATTTAAAATAGATTACAGTTAAATCACAAATATTATATGGCAGGGGTGTATATGACGGTACATGTATTCGTCCAGAACTGTCCCGGTACAGACGTAACAGTTCAGTGCGTACAGTCAGTCACAGGCGATCCACACTCCAATCCAGAAGGGGGCGAGCGCGGTAATGCAACACTGTTTGCTAGCCGCTACAACAGGAAAAGAGCATATGATCTAGGCACCATCCCAAAACAAGAGTTCAGATGGCACGCAAGAGATTGCTAGTAGCCTATATATGCTGAGTTTAGATTCATTTTTGTGAATCACTCCACAAATCTCACGGAAAGGAAACCGGGATGGCAGAAAGTGTCATCCTGTGTGTTTTCTTTATTTTACAAAAGCACATGTTTTGTTTTGTGTACACTTTATAGTTTCGAATGATGTATTACTCGTATCTGTATTACCATAAATTATGGAGTATTTTAAGTTGTTCCCAGTTAAAATAAGTCAAAATCATTTGGCATTGTGCCGATTTGTGTCGTAAGTCTCACTGAAATATGCGTGTCGTGGAAATGAGAAGTGTCAGGTGCCACTCGAGGAAAAGTGAAGCAGGCTCAGATGTAGATGGCACTTTTTCTCCTTCTCGCTCATCTTTCCATGATTTCTCCAAAAAGCGTAATATTGAACTTTGTGCATCCACCATGGTCACCGCATGTTAATGAAAACCTCAAATGACAGCGTAGGCTACGCACGGCACGTAATCAAACCAATGCGTTTGAAAACAGCCATTGCATTTGTACAGCGCTGGTCAAACTATCAATTAGAGCAAAGCATGTAAACTGGACATGTAAACTCATATCGAACTGTGACCCCAAAACTGAGGTACATACCGAACTGTGACTTAGGTGTACTGTTACACCCCTATTTTAGGGGTTTCTAAAAGGTTTATACAAATATTAAAAACTGTTAATCAATTTTTGGAATTAATTGTAAAATGCAGTTTCATTTCAGTCAGGATGCTATCTTACATGACGTAAAACCACAGCACTCACTAGAGTTTGGAACAGAGCTATACGCCACACGTATCAGCACATTTTACCTCCTGTTATCACACAAAAGCAGCACGATGTTGTGCGTTGACATTTCTGCAGTGTCTCCGTACAAAAATTTCAAGGCCGTTTTGTTCTCTCGTTTCTGATTACACTCACAAACACAGTCGGCGTCCTGCGTGTCCTCTGCAGAACGCCGGGTGTGAAGAATGCTAACATCTCTTTCCCACTGCGTGTATTGACCGAGAGCTGATAATGAGGAACGACAGAGTGAACGAGGGAGCGGTGAACGGGTAGGCGGAGCGGCCAAACAGCCTGTGTAATGACTCGTCCTCTCTCTTTATCTCCTCACAGGCTCTCCTATCGGACCGGACAGGACACGGCCAACTGCGACACGTGTCGGAACAGCGCATGCATTATTTACAGGTTGGTTGCTGCATTTTGTTTAAAGCCAGAGCAAGTGAGCTAGAACAGCATGCTGAGCTTACAAAGATCAACTTCAGCCTAATCACAGATTGTGTGAGTAATGAGCAAGATAAAGGAGAGGAAATACTCTCGCTGACGGGAATAGATTAAGGACCTGAGTGGGACACCCTCATCACAGAGCATGGGACAACATTCTGTGGATGTTTAAAGGAATATCTCATTCGAATTTTAAAAGTCATATTTTACTTGAGGCCGTGTCCAATCACATCTGCATGATGTTGTTTTTTCTGTGGAATCTGTATGCAGCTCTTTTGCATTTGCATTTAACAGTTCATAAACATTTAAGGACAAGAAAACATCCTTAAAGTACCATGAAAGTGTCCGTACGACTCGTGCAATAAATTCAGTCTTTAAAAAAGCAATATAATATCTTTATTCACTGACTTTCTTCCCCTCCGCTGTAGCTAGAGGCTAGAATAAAAAATTAAATAAAAATTGTGTTTGGCTATTGCACAACAAATATACTTGAAAACCAGCACTGCACAAGGTATTAGGATTTTGTTTCACTTAGGTTAAGATAAAATCAACATGAAAAAAAATATACATATATTATGAAGAATTGAATATATTTCTTCAAAATATACATATATTATGAAGAATTGAGGAAGAATAGGTTTCTTCAAGCATCTCGGAGACGTTCCCGCAGTTCTTCTGGATTTAGTCTGTCTCAGTTTGTTCTGTTTCTTCATGTAATCACAGACGGACTCGATGATGGTGAGATCAGATCACACCGGCTGTTGTCAGACTCCTTGTGCATACACAAATCTCGCTGGATTATTACAATTAAATGACAAAAAGAATGTTTGGAAATGTAAACTGATATTTCCTACTGACACACTACAGCAAATGATATAAATAACTGACTTACAACCATTTTTGGGGACATTTTTGGGGTGGGGATATTAACATGCCTAAGACTTTTGCACAGTACTGTAGGTTTGGAACAGCATGAGAGAGTAAATAATGGCAACTTTCATACGGTTGACTTCAGCGGCTGAGGATCTGTCTCTGTACGGCACTTCTTAAAGCTATAGATGGAGTTCTTATTCAATAGACAGGACAAACACAAACAATATGACAAAACGCCATCCTATCATTTCACAGCAGCTGAGTGAACTTAAGTGAGACGCACTCATTCTGCAGGAGGAGCCGGAGCAGAAAAGTGTGTCTGAGTGTGTAAAGGTCAGACTGTTAAGCGCTTCTCAGAGTGTTTTTGTCTCCAGTGGGCGGATGGCCATCTTAAAGTGCAATGAGAGCTGAAGTGCCTGCATAAGGGATTCTGGGTAATTGACAGGTAGTAATCGCCAGAGAGCTTGTTTTGCACAATGCAAGATAACTAACAGAAAGAGTTTCACAAGACTTGAAAGCACACGAGTCATACCAATGACTTCTATATCGCATGTTGTGCTTTTTTGGAAGAACTAGCCATTTAACAAGCATGCAAACCCGAAAAAAAGAGAAATATCCTGCCTGATTCATTCTGATGTAGGATAAATGTGAGAAGCGTGACAGAGGACAGCTAAGCAGTGCTGTAGATAGACATCGGCTCTCCTGTGAGAAGACCAGCGACAGACACACAATCTAATTTAGCAGCTCTCTTTGAAGCGAAGGCGAGGATTAAACACAATCTAATTACACGCAGCCCAGTCAAAACACTCGACAGGAGAGAGAACCGATCTCTCTGGATGAGCCGAGTGGCAGGAGAAAGTCCTGAAGCAACATGCTCAACACATCCTTTTATTAGCCATCTATCCCATTCACTGAAGTCACTGAACTGGTCCGTGCCAGGGCTGCTGTTTATTCGCTGATTTATTGAAATGCAGCACTCTTTTATATGGGGAATATATGATACAAGGCAAATCTATACATTTATAAATATATTCATAGTAATTTGCTTTATTTTAATGTAGCAAATACATAAATAATGTTGGTCACACTTTAGATTAGGGTCCAATTCTCACCATTAAGTAACTATTAACTAAGACGTTTGCCTCAATAAATTCCTAAATACTGCTTATTAAAGCTACACTGTGTAACTTTTTTAGTTGATTCTTAGCAAAAACACTTAGTTCTTTCAAAAATATATGTGCTCAATGTATATTTACTTCTTTCAAGTAATAAAGTATTCTCTTAAGTTTATAATCTGCCATTGAAAGTACATACGGGTGAGGGTTTCGAATGCCGGTCGCCATGTTGCCCCTCCATCTTGAAACTACATTAGCCAAAGAGGGACATACCTGTAAATTCAAGCTTCGCCTTTTGCGTTTTTCACTCAGTGACACCGTGACGAATGCGAGGGGGAGATTACTCGAGAGCTCGCGAGTGCCGGCAGATTTGAAAGATAGTGTGGTGTGTGTGTGTGTGTGTGTGCGTGCGTGCTCACACTTGAAAGAGAGAATTAAAACGTCAACGCGACAGACAAATCAGCAAGACCATAGTCAATATTGGAGTAACTTTTCCCAGATGGAAAGAGCTCATGAGGAGAAAAGATTTTAAAACGGACGCCGAGGTTGCCTGCTTTCTTCTCGACAGGTAATTCAGCCTGTTGTAATTCATTTGTGTAAATTCGAAGTTTTATAGTTGCTTGTCTAACCATAGCATGGTTGTGCATAACGCCAGAACAACCTCTAGTATAACTTCATCCTCGTGTCAATGGTGAAAAAGTATTGTTTACCTTGTAACATAAATCTGTGCTGCGACGGATCACAGGTGATGAATAGTTTTAAAGGCGCAATTTTTTAAGCTATATAAAAAAAAGGACAAGGTAAATTTTTGTTATTTTTAATTGCTTTTAACTTACTTTGTACACATTGTAACGTTAGCCTAATCTGATTATGCTGGGATAGCCGATTACAAGGGTGACGTTTACCTCCTGACATCTGTCCTGTAGTTTTATTCATTTTAGACGTATTGTTTATTATTGTCATGGACGAAGTGATAACTGGAAGCCATGTTAATCTTGGAATAATACGGCCACCGTAGGAGTTAAAACGCCCTTGGAATTGAGAGGAACAGAAACAAATATTCACTGGGTAGTCATATACAATTTCACCGCTAGATGGGGGAAAATATCACACAGTGTAGCTTTAATAGTTGTTAAGCTTAGGTATTGGGTAAGATAAAGGGAAGATAAAGAATAAAGCATTAATATGTGTTTTATAAGTACTAATAAACAGCCAATAGTCCAGTGATATGCATGCTAATAAGCAACTAGTTTATTGAGAATTGGACCCTAAACTAAAGTGTTACCGTAATTTTTAAGTAAATATAATATTTATATATTATTAAAATATAATTAAATACTGAATTATATAAATATATATATTTATATCCAATTATTATATCCATAATAATTGGATTTATTGTAGGTAACAATTGCAATAGACTATATGGATATGCAATACATATAATATAATATTATTATATAATAAAAAAGAAAAAACTGTATCTGCATCTTGTGTGTGTTGTTCACATGTTTAAAAATATGACTTAGCATAGGCCTACTCTTGTTTACACTGATGACATACAGGATGGCTTCACATCCTCATAAATCATGCTAATAGAGTTCAGTCTGAAGGAGCTAAAGTGTTCTACTTAGCATAATATGGTAGGGAGGAGAAATCTCGTGTTCCGCAGCGGCTCTGAACGAATCCATGTTAGTCGTTCACATCAGGCTGTGCTCCAAACGCTAGTGAGCGGCCGACTCAGAGACTTCAGGCAACACGAGTGAGCATGCAACACGAAGGCAGGTCTAAAGCGTATAAAGCTCAATTATTCACTCGTTTCTGACAAATTCTAGCCATTGGCACAAGGCGGCGTTGTTACTGTTAACTAAAAATATTAAAATTGCTTTCTGTAATTGAAATCAAGCTGAAATATAAATAATATTAGATAAAAAAAACTTTAGATAAAGCTTAACAGAAGAATTAAAAAAAGGTTGCATTGGCAACTAAATGAAATAAACAAGTTTAAACTGAAGTACAAAAATGACTAAAATGTAATAAAATAAATTAAAGCAAATAGAAATTTATAAAATAAAGAAAAAGAAAAGAAAAAAGTAATACAAATTGCTAAAATGTCAACTAAAATTAAAAGATAATTCCAAATATTGATAGCATATCATTTTTACATGGGCACTGGCAAGGCAGGAATGTATGTACACTTAGCATAGAAAGCACAGTAAAAAAAAAAAAAAAAAAAAAAAATTCATTCAACAATGTGGACGAATAGAGAGAATTGCTTATTATTAATATTCTGTGATACTTGAATATGCACAGTACTAAAAAAGGATTAAACATAGCTAAATCTAATTAACATGACTTTTTCATGCATGCTTTGTATTATTTTTTTTTATTTTTTTATTTTTTGCAAAATAGAGCATCACAGAATTAGTACAGCAACAAGTTTGTCAAACTCTACTGTAATCGTTTGCAAATCAAGTCTGTCAAGCACTGTATGTGCAGATGTGAAGAGCGTTCAAATCAGCCATGACAAACGCTGACGTGCTTTTCTTGCAATTTCAGTGCTGATTCCATCAGAATGGGTTGAAATATGGCCAGATGACTGAATCGGATGCATGTTTTTGCTTATGAGGGTTTATTTCAGTTCCAATGCCGGCGCCCACTTATGCATACAGTAGACAACAAGACGGCTCGCTGGATTCTGGAGCCGAGCCGCTGATTCAAGCTTCAGTTTCGCAGTTTAACCTTCTGCATCCCTTTATTTCCTGCATCATTATCCCTCCATCACTCCGTAATACTCCTCTGTCTGGCATTCACTCTCTCTGAAGGATCTTCCCATGGCTGACATTCTTAAAGTAATGTTCCGGGATCAATACAAGTTAAGCTCAATCGACAGCATTTGTGTCACAAGATCGACTGCCGTATAACTCGACGACTAACTCGTATTACATCGACACGCTGCAAGCATCGGATGAGTTTAAAGGCTGAAATATGAAGCTTACATTTTTGTAAAAGCAAATCTTCTGAAAGAAATGCATATTATTTGAGTGTTAGAGATGTTTAGATCATGCCTTACTGTACTGTACCTGTACATTTTGGGAATCTGTTGAACCCTGAACATTCCTTTAAATGTTATTCCTATGAAAAATACACTCAAACAATTTCAATTAAATTTCATATCTCTCCCTCCCTGGGGTGATCACTAAACTCAGGAGAGGGAAGAGATCGCGCTCCCATAAAAGCGGATTTAGGAGCATTCAATTTATTTGAAGTCGAGCCGCTCCGAGCTAAAGTTCTTCTTCTGCGCTTTGTTCTCCTGGTAACCATGTCATCGCGTTTCATCACACTAGACTGCTTTTCTTAATGTGGCTGTCCGGATGGGATTCAGATCTCACAGGGTCTATTTGGTGGGAAATAACTGCTTAATAGCCAGGGCTTAAAGGGATCGCAAAACACAAATCCTGATCTAACTGTTGGGGAACTAATTCACCCGGCCTGAATGAGGCAAGCATCACTGTAGTTACTGCTGAAACTCAGGGTTCCAGATCTGAACACACGGGCATCAGTGCATAACGCGCTCCTCCATTTGTGATATAGATAAACAATTACTGAACTTGTGTGGAATTTGTTTCATATGATTGTTCAGTCTCTTCTCTTCCTCCCAAAAAAACATTAATGGGAAAAGTCACAAAAAATATTGATTCTTGCAATAAAGAGATTGATTCAGTACGCTACACTCCCAGGGGAAAAATGCAAAAATTGTACCCTCAAAGCAATCATTTTTACCTCTTCTACGTCTAGTCAGGTCTAGTGCTTTATACAACAGAAACTCTAGTAAAGCAGCTTCACAGTATTAAGAGGAAAGTAACAGAATCAATGATGAAAACATCAAATATAAACATCAGCTGTAGCAAGAAAATAGTGTCATTATTCAGCTCAGTATTGATTCAGTTCAATAACTGTATTAATGTACAGTACTGATACAAAGTATATGTATGCATGTATGTATGTATGTATGTATATGTATGCGTATATGTATGCATATGTGTGTGTGTGTGTGTGTGTGTGTGTGTGTGTGTGTGTGTGTGTGTGTGTGTGTGTGTGTGTGTGTGTGTATGTGTATGTGTGTATATATATATATATATATATATATATATATATATATATATATATATATATATATATATGTGTGTGTATGTATGTATGTATGTATGTGTGTGTGTGTGTGTGTGTGTGTGTGTGTGTGTGTGTGTGTGTGTGTGTGTGTGTAGATAGATAGATAGATAGATAGTGCCCTCCTTCCTCATCTTTAAAACGCTGACCCTGAACATGCACCCTTACATTAGTGCCATGTCAGCATTCAAAGCTATTTTCATGGCCACAATTACATTACAAAAATACAAATATCATATAAATACAATAAAAACCAAACAAACAAAAATAAGTCATATTATACAAGATTTTTTAAATTAACATATGATAAAAAAAAATCCAAAACCTTTTCAGGCATAATCTTATTAAATAAGTCCTTAAGTGAGGTAACTTCATAAAAGAGCATTCTACTTGTATTAAGTCCAGGACAATCTAATAAAAATATGTTTAACAGAGAGGGGAATCTTACAAAACATGCATAAAGTGGTAAAATTATCAGACCGACACGCGTGTTCTCACTGATCTCTCACGATCATCCCATGTTCAGAGCTCTTCAGACCAGCCAGAGAAGCTGGACTGAACCGCACAGAGCGCAGACACACACACACACACACACACAACGCCGGCGTGGAAATACCATTAGAGGCGAGCTGAAGGGAGTGGAGATGATTACATTACAGAGATGTTTAAACGCTCAGCGCAGAGACACCGGGAGATCTCTCTTTCTCTCGCACACTCTCTCCTCTCCTTTATGCCAGAGTAATGATGTTCTCCATGCTAACACAGGAACTCTGGCTTTATTCAGAGCCGGCTGGTTGCTATAGATACTACAGTGATACCACAGTGAAGCTGGTGGGTGTTGAGAGAGTATGTATGTGTGTGTGTGTGTGTGTGTGTGTGTGTGTGTGTGTGTGTGTGTGTGTGTGTGTGTGTGTGTGTGTGTGTGTGTGTGTGTGTGTGTGTGTGTACTCTTTCGAGAGATACGGTTTAATCTGTAGATAGAGCGAAGCAAAGTATGATGGACAGCTGTATTAATACCTTACAAACCGAGAGAAAGGAGCAAGCAAAAAATAGGAATGCAAGATATTTCTGTACAATACATCACAATCTGCATTATTAGAATTTTGTGAATCTTTTTTTTTTTTACTGAAAATATATTTTTTGACTATATTCCCTTCTCCGCCTGGGTGCAAAAATACTAGCCAGCTAGAGATTGGAGCTTTAGATCGTGTGGAGAAAAGTACAAATGTACAATATGAGCAATCTTGTTTGATTTCAAACCTATGATTTCTGAAAAAAATATTTTTAAAAAACTGTGCAAAACTCATGCACCTCGATGTTCTGAGTGGTTTCTGGGCTGTTGCTAGGCAGTTGTTAAGGCATTCTGACTGGTTGCTAGGGTGCTGCTAGGTGCTTACTGGCCCAAAAAGTCTCACGATCACGTCTTTATGAAGTTAGGATGGCTAGATATGTAAGCGACTCTTTTACAATGGCCATACCAACGCAGAGTGAAAAACTGTAGTCCAGTTCCTTGGAAAAGTAAAACTACTTGTCTCTTCACACAAATAAATGTTATTTAGAAATGATTTAAAAATGTAATTAATAAAGTCAATAAATAAATGTAAACATATAAATAAATAAACTAACAAAAACTACAACAAGTATTTAACAATTATTAAAATAAATGCATATTTGAAATGCAATAATTTACAAAAGTATATAAATAAAATAAATAAAAATAAATAAATTATGTAAATAAATACATTTAAATATATACACCAGTAAATCAATAAACAACAACTACTATTATTTAAAAAAATGATTTAAAATGACATAAAATACATATATTTAAATAAATGCATAATGTAAATATATACACAAATAAATAAGTAAATAAATCATTTAAATTATGTAATTAAATAAATACATTTAAATATATTTACCAGTAAATAAATAAACAACAGCTACAACAAGTATTATTATTTTAAAAATGATTTAAATTGACATAAAAATAAATACATTTAAATAAATATATGATTTAAATAAATACACAAATAAGCAAATAAACAAATAAATAAATACAAATAAAAAATCATTTACATTTAAATATATAACGATAATATTTTTCTTTAAAAAATAATAATAATTAAATTAATAAAAAGTAAATAAGTAAATTTAAACAAACAAATAAAAGTACTGGGGTGAAATATGTGCCTGCAATATATAACACAAGGGGCATCATTTCTGGTGAACTACAGACGATGGAGAAAAACATGAACAGACTCTTGCTAAACATGTTAGTTGAAGTTAACATGTTTATATCAGTTACCTGAATAACAACACATCTGGTTTAATATCACATTGTATGCATGTATATTCAAAATGACCGTAATTTTCCAATACGTTGCTCAGACATTAGCAACAGTGAAGACTGCAGGCTTTGGCGGAAACTAATTACCAGGTAAACTCTCAGTATCAAACATTTCTCAGAGTATCCCAAGTACAAACACACGGTAGTTCGAGTGAGTCCTCTACAACCACCAAGAGATGAAAGTGATGGAGTCGATGCCAAAAAAAAAACACAATATCAAGGAAATGAAAGCGTCTTGCTTTGTGAAAAAAAGAACAAAAACAAATGAAAGGAGCATGAAAGAGAGAGAGAGAGAGAGAGAGAGAGAGAGAGAGAGAGAGAGAGAGAGAGAGAGAGAGAGAGAGAGAGAGAGAGAGAGAGAGAGAGAGAGAGAGAGAGAGAGAGAGAGAGAGAGAGAGAGAGAGAGATGATTATCTGGTCACGCTGTCCCTCTGTTAATGAGACCCGAGCCAGGCCTTCAGAAGCTCCACATCTCCCTCCTGAAGGCCTCGACCTGCACTCTTTATCTCCGCGTGTGTTTGTGCGTTCCTCTCCTTCTAACGAGTGTCAGTGACGCGCGGCGGGCCTGCGGGATCCGGTCGGGCGAACGCTAACAAACATGACAGACGGCAGAGCGTCTCGTAAAACGATTTGGAATCAGAGCAGGCGAAGCTCGACCCAAACCCCCGGCGGTCCACATCAAACGCCTCACAGACACGAGCTCGTGTGAGTGATGAGAGGGCATCTGGTGCTAATGAGAGACAGATTCACTTTCACTGGGGTGTCAGTCTGTTGTCTCTGGCACAGATACGCTTCCTTTCCAAAGCCAGAGTCGCACACTGACACAAACACAACACATTTACAAATCCTTCCAGATCTCACCAGAGACCAGCCAGCTAATTAAGCTAACAAACTTTTACAGCTAAGCAAATAAGATACGAAACAAGAGGCACCGAGGCTGGGCAATGCAGTTAGAAAATAAATCAAATAAATGATAAAGGTCAAATATAACTTGAAAATAAATATTAAAAACCACATCATTGAGACTTCCATTAAATTGAGTGATGAATCAAATTAATCGGTGCATCTTTTGATTCCATTCAAACAGACAGTGAATAACTCCGGATGAATATTGTTTGTCTTACAGGGCTTGAATTTCGGCGTGGGATTGCGCATTTTACGCATAATTTTAGTTATTCCCGCAGATTTTGTACTCATACCCAACCGTGTGTGTAGATAAAGCCGCCTCTCAGTACTAAAGTGGGTTCTTCTTCGCTGTTTATTGTGCTTAAACTAAACTTCAGCCGCTAACCAGCTCAAACATGCGAGTCACTAAACAAGGACGAATCATAAAACAATGCCAAATTCAAGTGGCATAAAAGGACAAAATAAAAATTAATTAATTAAAAATGATTGCAATATTTCACAAAGTTGCTTGATTTTATATGACCAGCAAAACCTTTGTAAATATTTGATAAATTGCATTAACAGAAAAGGTTTTCAAAATCTATGCATAAAAGTTAATGACTGGAAGAAATGTAAAGGGATAGTTCACCCAAAAATTTAAATTCTGTCATGAATTACTCACCCTCGTGTCCTTCCAAACCCATACGACTTTCGTTCATCTTCAGAACACAAATGAAGATCTTTTTGATGAAATCTGAGAGCTTTCTGTCCCTCCATTGAAACTTTGACGCTTCAAGTAGTTCATCATCATCATCATCATCATCATCATCTTTTTTATTTAATGCCATGTCAGCAATCAGAGCTATCTTCATGGCAAAAATTCAATTACAAAAACACAAATATCATATAAATACAATAAAAACAGAACAAAGATAACCAGCAAGTCATAGAAGTTCATAAAGAGATTGTAAAACTAATCCATATGAATTGAGACCGATTCGCTTTATATGATGAACAGATTGAAAGTAGGCTTAAATTACGTGAATAAAAACCTAAATTCAATCGGTTAATCAAGAAAGCTCTCAGATTTCATCAAAAATATATTATTTGTCTTCTGAAGATGAAGTTTTTTGGAACGACATGAGGGTGAGTATGTTCATTTGTGGGTGAACTATCCCTTTAAACAAGACTGGTCTTTAGACTTTTTGACAACCAAAAACTTGAAAGTGGGTCAAGAAAGTTGAAAACAGAAAACGGACACGACACTGTCGAGATTGACACCGATGAGTTTAAGATGTGTGTGGAATATTCACGTATTTTCTGACGACCACCTCTCAGAGACAAAAAGCGTTTGTTCTTCTCTCTCAGTGTCTGATGAACATCAGGTCAGCGTGAGCACTTAACCGCCACACTGATGCGTTTCCTGTGTAAATGTTGCCATGAGGATGGGATGAGAGGGCCTCTACGTTAATGAGCTTAAACAGGAGGAGCAGAGAGAGAGATCAAACCACTCCTCATCCTGAGGGATGAAGGGAAGGAAAGCCTACGCCACATAAAAGAATACAGCGCTAAGCTGCGTGCAGGGGCAATGAGCAGGGATATACAGCCTTATCAACGGCTTTCAGCTTCTAATTAGCAGCTTAGAAACAGTGAAAAGCGTCGGTCGTGACAACAGTCGTGGGTGGAGAGCAGGAGACAAGGCGAACGATCAATGAAAAATACCACGCAAGCATCAGAGAGAGAGAGAGAGAGAGAGAGAGAGAGAGAGAGAGAGAGAGAGAGAGAGAGAGAGAGAGAGAGAGAGAGAGAGAGAGAGAGAGAGAGAGAGAGAGAGAGAGAGAGAGAGGAATCTAGGCCTGTCAGACGAAAACGAGAGCGGCTCTGCGTTCACGCTGCCTCGTGTTGCGGTTGCGACATACTCGACTCTCTAATGCAAATGAAATATTGACGTTCTTTAGACAGCCACTTCACTGCATTGCTCTCTAATGATGCTCTAGTTTATTCTGTGGAGAACCGTATTGATCCAGAGAGAAATATTAAACATTGATTTGTGATCCGAAAGCTAGAAATAGTGAGCACTGTACCGTATGTCATGCCTCGGCAGAAAAGGAGCCCGCACTTCAAGTCAGAGAACAAAATTAATATTCCCACTAAACAGAAATATTAAAAGCTTGTGGAGTCGAAAATGTAGTTAATTCTTTTGCAAACTAGAATGATTTCTTCTTTAAGAAAAATAGATAAAATCACAGAGAACTCAGGGCGCAACAATAAATATCAGAGAGCTGTTAGCATTCAAGTATAAATATGGATTACAAAAACCATGTTTGTTTGTTTTGTTTTTTGTGCTTTTTTTTTTTTTTTGGGGGGGGGGGGGGGGGTATTGAATTTGTTGTCAATAAACACATTTTTTTAATTATTTAATTGTTAAATCTAAGTTTTTGTTTTTTTACTTTTCATAATTTTTGCATATAAAATCCACAAAAACGCATATTATACACATTGCTTGTCAAAAGTTAGAAAACATTGCAATTTTTTTATGTTTTTGAAAGACGTCTCATTTATATGTATATTTATATTTATATATATATATATATATATATATATATATATACACTCACCTAAAGGATTATTAGGAACACCTGTTCAATTTCTCATTAATGCAATTATCTAATCAACCAATCACATGGCAGTTGCTTCAATGCATTTAGGGGTGTGGTCCTGGTCAAGACAATCTTCTGAACTCCAAACTGAATGTCAGAATGGGAAAGAAAGGTGATTTAAGCAATTTTGAGCGTGGCATGGTTGTTGGTGCCAGACGGGCCGGTCTGAGTATTTCACAATCTGCTCAGTTACTGGGATTTTCAGCACAACCATTTCTAGGGTTTACAAAGAATGGTGTGAAAAGGGAAAAACATCCAGTATGCGGCAGTCCTGTGGGTGAAAATGCCTTGTTGATGCTAGAGGTCAGAGGAGAATGGGCTGACTGATTCAAGCTGATAGAAGAGCAACTTTGACTGAAATAACCACTCGTTACAACCAAGGTATGCAGCAAAGCATTTGTGAAGCCACAACACGCACAACCTTGAGGCGGATGGGCTACAACAGCAGAAGACCCCACCGGGTACCACTCATCTCCACTACAAATAGGAAAAAGAGGCTACAATTTGCACAAGCTCACCAAAATTGGACAGTTGAAGACTGGAAAAATGTTGCCTGGTCTGATGAGTCTCGATTTCTGTTGAGACATTCAGATGGTAGAGTCAGAATTTGGCGTAAACAGAATGAGAACATGGATCCATCATGCCTTGTTACCACTGTGCAGGCTGGTGGTGGTGGTGTAATGGTGTGGGGGATGTTTTCTTGGCACACTTTAGGCCCCTTAGTGCCAATTGGGCATCGTTTAAATGCCACGGCCTACCTGAGCATTGTTTCTGACCATGTCCATCCCTTTATGACCACCATGTACCCATCCTCTGATGGCTACTTCCAGCAGGATAATGCACCATGTCACAAAGCTCGAATCATTTCAAATTGGTTTCTTGAACATGACAATGAGTTCACTGTACTAAAATGGCCCCCACAGTCACCAGATCTCAACCCAATAGAGCATCTTTGGGATGTGGTGGAACGGGAGCTTCGTGCCCTGGATGTGCATCCCACAAATCTCCATCAACTGCAAGATGCTATCCTATCAATATGGGCCAACATTTCTAAAGAATGCTTTCAGCACCTTGTTGAATCAATGCCACGTAGAATTAAGGCAGTTCTGAAGGCGAAAGGGGGTCAAACACAGTATTAGTATGGTGTTCCTAATAATCCTTTAGGTGAGTGTATATATATATATATACAAAAATGCACATAAATACAGTAAATACATATAAAATTATAATAATTATAAAAACAAACATTCATGGTGAGTGCAATGGAAATGATTGGAATGTAAAAATCAGTATCCTATTTGAACATAAAAAGCATCTCTCCAGCAATATGAAACTACAAAGTGCAATCATCAACCACCAAATGATCACCGACTGTGAGAAGCTCTCAGAGAGACTCTAAGAGCTTGTTCAAAGAGCTTCTTGAGACTTATTGAGGTAATGAGTGATTCGTATGTCTCTCTGTAGCAAGAACATGGTCATATTGATAAGGGCATAATTACCAGGTTGTGCTGTGTGATTAATTTGCTAATTGCTGCATTGCGCTGTGCATGAATGCAAAGGCCAGACACACAACGAACAAACATGCTGAGTCCTCAATAACACACACACACACACACACACACACACACACACCTTACATAACCTTTCACTTTCAGGCCAAACACTCGCTGTTAAACAGATTCAAACGTTGCTTTAAATATAGACTGGCTAACAATATGCAATTCAGTGCATTTGAAATGAACATGCCTCTGAAAGATGCTTTGTACAATCTAGTGCATGAAATCAACAGAAAAGCAATGCATTTCTCTGTCAAGTGATTCAAAGACTGACTTCATTTCACATGTTGAATGGCAGCTCTCTGGGTGGCGTCGGCAAAATAAACGCCATCAATGCTGATGCGTCACATCCGAAAATGCATTTTGAACAGGGCGTTTGGGACATAGAGAGTGTTAAATGTCTCTTTCTATCTGTTAATCTGAACGTTCTGTCAGCGAGACAGGAATACCAGTCTCTTTCACTGAAATTACCACAGAGAAACATTGCTTTTCCGTGTCTCAGGAACCATTGATAACTAAAAATCTAAACATTTCGACAGGATGTATTTTTTTTATGGGAGAGAAAAATGGGAGAGAGAAACCTTTCAAAAAAGTAAAGAAAATAAAATATTATATTCACAGAAATGTACCATTAACCTACGTTTACATATGAAGACTGGATCTTCTAGCAAATGATTTTAAACATTAAGGCGTTGAAGGTCATGCTTCATCAAGAACTGTGCATCTTTTCAGCCAAGATTGTATTCACAGTCTCTCATGCCATTTATTAAATCAAATCTATTATATTTAAGTATAGCTATAAGCCACAAGGTCTCTTGCATCAGAATGATTTTACATTAAGGGTTTTTTTAAGGAATGCCACAAACCTTTTTTTTACCAGCTATAAATTACCAAAACAAATTAATAATACTGATATCTACTAATATATAATTAATCATTTATTCAAAATGTATCTTGCAATTTTTCATACTCCCTCGACTATTTAAATCTACCAATAATGAATAACGCACAGCAAAATGAGTAAATATGGTTAAAAAAAATTCTGTTTTTGATTATGTACCCCTTCATCGTTATAATTAAATCAATTAAAGTGCAGCATTATATCAACCATCAATCACAATCAGCTCTCAAGTTGCCCTGTCAATTTATTTTTTTCTTCAGAAAACAAAAGGACTTTAAAAATGGCTTATCCAATCACATTTCAGAACTCGAAATGTAAAGATGTGATGAAATCCAGCATTCAGGTCTGTACGTGCACAAACACTCTCTCCTTCAAGAGACAGAAGTTTGTTCAGTCTGCTAAAGTGATATAATCCCTCGCTCCACCATCCCTCTCTCTCTCACACACATTCACTCTTTCACCCCATCTCTCCATCTCTCCTCTCTAATCGTGGAGTTTAATGTGACTCATCATCCCAGGGATCAGATGTGTAGTGGACGCTGGATTATCTCCGGCACATAAATCCCACAATGCAACACCCGCAGGGACCGAATGCACCCAGAAGAAGGAGCTTACACACACACTCACACTTATCTTTACACAGCCAGGGACATCAACTCTATAAACTATTTTCTACAGGGACACTGAGAGAGAAACAATTCTAAGCCAAAACTGAAGTGAGATTAATTTGATTATCATGTAATTAATTAGATAAAAAATGTGAACCACTTGACATTTCTTGGTCTTATTGTGCATGATTCATATATAAGATACTATTAAATAATAGCCAAATATCAATTTAGGCACTGTTTTAGCACACTTGCATTTGCTTCTGGCTCAATTCTGCCACTTTTCATGATCTAATGAATTGTCAGTGGATAAAACACTCATTAAATACACTGATTCTCTCAGGAATGTCATAATATTGAAGTAAACTGTACAGTAAAAATACTTTTGATTGACAAATTCTACCATTGATCTCGAGACTGACGGCATGTATTCTGTGTTCCTGAGCGCATCTGACGCTCTCACTGTGGTGTGCATGTGGAGTTGTGCTGAGTTTGCCTGTTTTCTCTGTGCTGCAGTGTGGAGCTGGACTTTAAACTGCAGGAAGATAAGCTACAGCCTCTGATGAAGAGATTGTGTCCCACGGAGGAGTCCCTGTTCCCCCCTCTGCCCTATCCTCAGGAGACCATCGGCTCCACGCCCAAACGCAAGTCCAAAGCGGAGGCCAAGAAACACGCGCGCTGGAAACTCTGGTTTCTGTGACCGCAGGATTACATACACCGCTTTATTATGCTTTTGATCATATTTTCAAGAAGGGAGTACGACAGAATGCAACGCTCCATGTGCATCTGTTCACTTGCTTAGTTATGCCCGTTTTTGATCAGGATGAAACGGGAAAATCCTATCAGTTTGATTTTTTTGTTTTCCCCCTTCGGTACTTTATGGATGCGAGTACTGAACTTGGTTTGGAAATATCGCAGCCAGCACTGAAAAAATTAAATGTATGTATATTTAACAGAGGAAGGGAAAAAAAAATGGAATTTGCTTCCGGAAAGAAGGAATAATGAAACTATTTCCCTCAAGCAGAGCGTGAAATTATTTTAAGAGAGTGAGAGACATAACTGGATCATTGACAAATCTTGCTTTACAATTATTATTTCTTTTTTGCTCCTCATCCTGCTAAAGGTTTGGAAAATCAGGAGGATATTTAAAACACAAACAGGACACAAGCTTTTCATTTTGGTCTTCTCTTCCACATGGAAATCGACGCAATCGCAGCATTAAATCGAAGCACAACTCTTCAGATGCACTGGATGATGATTCTCACAGAGGACTTCATGGATTTAAAACTCACTAGAGGATGTAATTATTTGCAGATCAAACCGGTCACAAGTGCAAGTCACAACTAATTCATTATATGGGATTTATATGGAAATAATCTTACAAGCCTCTGTGAATTCATAGAAACTTTCATATACTATTATTACCAGGAAGAAAAAAAAAAAAAGGAAAAAAGTATGACTTATTTTTCTAGATTCTTAATAATCACACATTTAAAGATTTTCTAGAAACACTATATATAAGCTTCTCACACTTATTGGATTATTGAAATTATAGGAAGCGTTTTCAGATCAGTGTCCGTTAATTCTAAATGATTTCATTTCAACTAATGTTCTTCTAATACAACTACAGACATAACCATGGAAACAACGCTAAATGTTTACCTTTCTGTGACAGGAAGTCATGTGATACACAGTCACCAATCACACTAGACTCTGATGAACTGATCTGCATATGGAAAAAAAGATGATTTAACAGGATCTAAATGTCACAGATTGACCTCTTGGTGCAATATATATATATATATATATTATAAAAACTTTAAAAAAACTACAAAGCCGAACAGTTTGTAGAGTTGCAGGAAAGTAGATTAAATTGATATTTTGACGTTTTAAATTCATTTTTAATGTATTTTTACTTCAAAATTTAGATAGAATCCCTAGAGTGTGACATCACGTCCTGTCTAGTGTGACCGCACTCTTGACATCTGCACTGAATCAAACAATGTTCCTATGGAAAAGAAAAATGATGAAGAACACCAGAGCCAGTAAGGTATCGTCGAGTGTGTGTGTGTGTGTGTGTGTGTCGCGGGTCTTACGGGAGGTCATTGAAAGTCTGAGAGCATAATGAGAGCAGGTCGACTCGTCTTTTCCATTACAATGTTCAGAAAGGAAATTCAGTCACAGGTGAACAAAAACATGTTCAGGTGATATTTCGAAAGAAACAAAGAAATTATATATTCCTTAAAAATATTAAGTGAAAATGAAATCAACATTCTTTTGCGCATTGTGGCTTATTTTTTTATGACAATTAAACACATTTTCCCCAGGATTGTGTGTGTGTGTGTGTGTATATATACACACACACACACACATTTCTCGCATACACAAAACGCATTAACTTGTCACAGTTAGTATATATAGACACACACAGTATATAACGCTGTCGGACGGAAACCTTGTATCTCTATATTTTGTCTTTTTCTTTTTTCTTTTCATAAATCATTACTATTGGTCACCCTTTACGTCTGTCTGTGGGTTTTGCAAATATTTAACCACTGAAAAGTATTAAATAGAGCTTGTGACCAAACCTCGTAACTCCATTGGATCCTCAAACTGTCAGTTAAACCTTATAACTCCGCTCACCTCTATCGTGAATGGGGTGCCACACACATTTACACACACACAGCGTCTCTGCTTGTTTGCAATGCAAGGGTAAATAAAGAACTGGTTCTTTGAATAGGTACAGCATATTTTTTTACTCAAGAGAAACTACACACATACATATATATATACATATATGTTTTATGTACACAGCACATCTTTTATGTATTTGAGGATCAGAGAATAGTCATTTGTTGTCACTGAATCATAGCCAATATGGTCTTAAATAGCCTGTGCGTAGCACTGCATTTTTTAATAACATGAGATTTTGGCCAAATGACAGAAAACACTGAGCGTCCACATAACTACAGTAAACGTAATAACCTGTAAGTTGATGAAAACGTAATGCGATGCACTTGATGAAGTAATTCTAATGACGGACAAAACGTGTATGTCCGTAATTCTCTGAAATTCGCTGGTCAAAAACATCATAACTCCATTTGAGCTTGATGTTGGTAAAACGTTAATAATCTAATGACACATGCAAGTGTCTGACCACATATAAAGCCACATTATAAACTTTGACAACACAGTGTTTGATTAATTAAAAAACACAGTGTTTTTACATTTCCTGAAAAGTAGAGATATTTGGACTTTCTGCCCGACAGTACCGACATATAAATATATATAATAAATCATGTATTTCAATTTTTTTTGCATTAATTTACAGTAATGAGTATTGCTGGGGAAAAATATGCTTAATTGCAAAATTAAAGTTAAAGAGATATAAGAGTATAAAATGGAGCATGGAGAGTCAGAGCGATACGGACAGAAAGAATCACACACAACCTGCGATGCTTAAACATCGCTCTGCTTCAGCTGACACACCAACAGTCTACAGGGAGAAGATGCCTTGTTCTTTCCTGACAACATACAAGTCACATTCACACTGCACAGTGACAAACTCATTTATCGAGTTGAGACGTACTGCTGAAACACGTGCAAAACTGAAACACACGCATTAACTTGTTCAGTCTGGTTCTGTACACACTTTGTGGATTTAATGAACATTCAGTTTTCACTTTCAGTGAGTGAAATGCAATGCAATCGTTATTCCCATTTATATCAGAACTCTGTGTGCACAGAAACGGGTTAAAGAGACAGCCGTACTGAAAATCAAACACCCCTTTATATCAGAGAGTAAGTTTAATTGATGAAAATATCTAGCAAATCAGGGCTAAAATCATCTCAAACAATACTGATTTCAGCCCACAGAACAAAAACACAAGAGCAAAGCATTCTGGGAATGTCATATCAGAGGACAAAAGCAGAGTCCCATCCAGAGATATGTGCCAAAGTCTTTTAAAAAGGGCAAAATAAACCACTTCACGGACAGGAAAAACCCCATTTCCAACTAATTGACTCTCTCCCTCTGGTGTGTGTCGGGCAACTTCAGAAACACAAGACGAGCCGTCCCCTCGTACCACAACAGTTGTGATTCTCAATAGCTCTACTGTAGCCTAAAGAGACGATTAGATGTTTTTTTTTCTGTTCCTTAAAAAGTGCAATTGATTTATTATGTGCAATATTGTGTATTTTATACAGTTTTTAAAACTATTTACTATACAAAAATAAAACATGAAAAATACAAAGAGTGGCTCTATTATCTGAGTACTGGGAAATCTGTCTGTACAATGCATTTCATAGTACTTTTTATCCACGGGCTTGCATATGAATAAATTAAATGAATAAAATTATATAATTTTTTTTTATTTATTTTTTTAATCATTTAGAAAAATGGTTATAGAAATAAAAATAACACTGACTTTTCTATGGTGGTTCTCACGTCAGGATTGTGTAGTGTAGAATTTCACTGGAAATGTGATTTTGGGACACTACTGTCGTGCTGCAGATGCTAATTGTTGGAATGTGTAATTAGTGTATGTGAGAAAAGCAGCTTTGCATTTTAAGAAAGTGGAATCTCAAATATCTCGTCCACCATGATGTCGCCCACCCAGATTAGAAGAGATAAGAATAAACTCACTGCAGTGATCTAGGAGCAGCGAGGAGGGGAAAAAATAAATACAGAAAAAAATAAAAATACAGATAGGCAACATGCTGACTGCGATTCCCTCCAGATGGCAACCGTAAGTTCAGAGGATTGATTCTGTGGAATTACTTTTACTGCGTGTCTGTACATGCATATCACACATATTGGCTAAACAAATATTGAGAACAAAAATACTAAGCTATAACACAAAGAACCACCAAACACATGTAAATGCAGATGAGAAGCTGTGCTAAGCCACCTGTTTTTATTTATTTATTTATTTATTTATTTATTTGTCAAAGGGATCCTCAATGTATTTCTCTCTCTTTCTTACTTTCTTTCCCCGAAGCAAAGCAAAAGACACTCTGAGAGTTATTAAAATTCTCCAGGTCACAATGAAGGAGTTTGTGTGCGTTTGTGTTTATTAAGCCGGGAATTCCCATGCAAGCTTGCAGCGGCAACCATTCAGTATTTCCCTTGCGAGAGAGTTTGAAAAACTCATCTGAAATGCACTTAAAGGAAGACTGTCAGCAAAAACCTTCAGATAGAAATAAATCAATCCGAAGAGCCTCTCTATCATCACAAATGTATATTTAATGCACTGAGAATGTGGTGAGAATGTAAATCTAAGAGGATTTTGCTGCACTGATGCTGCAGACGGCACCTGCTGTCAGTCCTGAAATTACAGTCAAACAGAGCAGCCAATCAAAAGCCTTGTTCCTCCACCTGGCCCCTCCTACTGCAGAGGCATGGGAGGGGCTGAAAATACTCTGAATACATACAAGCACAGATCCTGATAAAGACAAGACTGCATATTAGAGAAAAAACCCTACTGAAAGGCGTAGATGAGGCTCTTGAATGCAACAAAGACAGAGAAAAGACTAAAATACTAACATCAGACATAAAAAGATCATAAAACACCAGCCGAAAAAGTCTGATCATGCTAAACTCGCTGCCATGAAGCTATAGTGAGCTGCTAAGCAGTTGTTTGAGTGGTTTTTAGGGTGTTCTAGAAACAGGGCATTGCTTTGGTTGCATTGGTGTATATTAGGTCGGTGGTTACTTGCCCAGGTCAAAATAGCTCCGTCAAGTTTCTAAAATATTCTGTAATTGGCATCCTCCATCCACGGGACCTTGAGACTCGTTACACTGTCAAATTGTGAATACAAGCACTCCTCTCTCCAATAGTACCTCTCCAACAAACCACACAATTACACATTATTCATGGTTGATAATCAAGAACGATCTGTAGGATTCAGACTTTTTGAAGTTTTGCTTTACTGTAAGTGCACATCAGCATGCAGGACGTGTGTGGCTGTGCTGATCAGACTCATTTGAATTCTAGACTCACATGCAGCAAAACCACAGAGAAAAGTTAATGCATAAATCTGAATCTAAGCAACAGAGCCCTGACGAACAAGGTCACAGTGGAAGAGCTGCCAACAGAGACCACACACACACACACTAAATGTACTATCAATCTACACACAATCCTGAAAACTGAAACTGCAACATATGCATTCTTAAACATGCTCAGCCTGTACATAACAGCATACATATTCAAAATCACAGAGAAACAAATCTGTAATTCTGAGACCTCCAGATACTGAAATTCAGCATTAAACAATGACATTTTTACATGTCTCAAAGCAGGGGTTGCTATTTGAGGTTTCGATGCTCTGAAATGGTTTAAAAATGGTTCAACCAAAATTTCAACCATTGATAGCCAATGATAGTATACTTTTGAAAGGCTACGCGTTCGACTGTACTGTATGGATACGCCAGCGTACACGTTAAAAAAAAAAGTAGTATACTTTTGGCTTAAGTTGCTTTGGTTAAAAGCATAATTTCCCTGTACAAGACAGAGGGATTTACTGCAAATGTCAGAGAAGAGTATATGTACCCTGAGAGCAGTGAATGGGCATTATATGACATGACCATTAGGATTTGAGTGTCTGGAGACCTTGCAACATAACAGGGTAGAAAGAGTGTATTCATGCATATGGCTGTAAACACATATGGTGAAATGCTGCCAATTCAGATCCAGCAATCCAGTGACTTCACCATGAAATCAAAATTGATTTTTTTTAATAGAATATTGTAGTGTTTATTATAAATGATTTATCCATCTACATCATTATTCTTTCAAAGTAACTCCCCCTCTCTCTTGCAGAGACATCTCTTCTCCTCTCTGATGATGTGTTCATCAGATTGCAAATGTTTATTACTTTTATATTTTTGCATTTTGGCATATGCTTCTAACCAAAGCAACTTACATTGCACCAGGGGATCGAACCCATGACCTTGGCTTTACTAGCCACAGGCTCTACTGTATACACACACATGGTCATAAAAAAAATAATAACATGAATTATCAATATTGAGCAGAATTTTAAAGTTGGTCCATCTCTACTTTCGCTGTTTGTCTTGAAACATGAAAACTCCAGTCTCCATTAACTATAATTGCAGGAAGAAAAAAATCTAATCTTTTGTGTTCCACATAATAAAGAAAGTCATATGGGTTTGGAATGAAATGAAGACTTGTAAATGATGACAAAATATTCATTTTTGCGTGCACTATTCCTTTAAACACATAAATGGGTGGATAAGAGGGGGAAGAAGGGGGATATTTAGCATGCATATGGAGAGATGTGGCTGTAAAAGACAAGGACAGCCACTACCAAGAGCCTAAAGCTCTCTAACAGTTAAACTATCCCCTAACACCTGATCTCAGATCAGCTCAGACAGGATTAAATTAAAAAAAACATCAGCAAAATAAAGCCATGTGTGCTCCTGTTGGCAAACACACAGCAATCACAGGATCACAGGAGCTGTAAAACAGTGCACATTCACACCATCTGGACAAACAGCATGGTGAAATCAAATCAACACAAACACTGAGAAATGAACAGATCAACAATGATCAAAAGACAGAGAAATATTTACAATGGCTCATATTTACACACACACACATTAGGTGGAGAGGCGGTGTTCACACTGCACACAAATGCAGTGGTTTAACCAATGGTGTGAGTTTAGGGGTGGGGCTATCAGTTTGGTGACCAATGGAGGATGAGTGAGTGTTTGGGAAACCTGTCTGTAAACAGTTGTTGTAGTTTTGTATGGTAGCACTAGCGGCACAGAATAGGGATGTCCCGATCAGGTTTTTTTGCCCTCGAGTCCGAGTCCGAGTCATTTGATTTTGAGTATCTGCCGATACCGAGTCCCGATCCGATACTTAATACATAAAAAAAGAATAAAGAAGAGCGAAAAAACAGATCCAGGATGTTCCTTATTTTTTATTTAATTCACCTTATTTTAACATTCAACAACTCTGTTAACAAACAGAGCACTTCTGTGAGGTAGCTTGAACAATCAAATACATAAATTCTTCACTTTTAAAAATAAAAGTGCTACAGTGTTTGCAAAGCCAGTAATGTGCTTTTAGGAACTGCACTCCTGACTCTTACACCGGTTTCACACTGCACTGTTAGCAGAGCGTGCAGCGCGTATTTTTTTTTCGCCGCCCATGTTACCAGATTAAACCAGGCTTTAGAGCATTCACACCGCGCGCAGAGGCGGCGCGGCAGTGCGTAGCAGAGCAGAAGCAGCAGTGCCGCGATCGTTTCGGCGCCGAGTCTATTTTTGCTGCGCCGCTTTTGCTGAATTAAAGTGACAATACATTGATCATGGCCAAAATACACCGCAGTTTTATCCAAAAAGTGCATTGATGATATCTATTGTGTTTTAAACAGTCAATCAAATGACCAACAGCAATTTAAAAAGAAAACAAATGTCCAAAAACAAACTTGTTGCCATAACAATAAAATCAAAGATGAAACAAAAGTTATATATATGAAATTATTAATAAAATAAGCTTCTTGACAAGTCTTTTCTCTTAAATGTATTTGAAAACGAAAAAAAGCAATGCCAACTTATCCATTACAGAGTAGCCTACTCTGTCTGTAGCCTACACAACCCGCGGTTCAGCCGCGCGTGACAAACGATGCCAGTGTGAAAGCAAAACCCGCGTGTCCTGCTCCTGCTCACCATACGCACTGCTCCTGCGCTGCTTACTAACGCGTGCAATGTGAAACCGGCGTAACTCTGTGCCACCGCATAAATATTGATGTGTTAAAAAATAATGAGAATATATATATCCGAGTCCTGATCGGGAGGTAACGTCCGATTCCGATCGAGTCTGAAAACACGTGATCGGGCCCGATTTCCGATCATGTGATCGGATCGGGACATCCCTAGCACAGAAACTACACACTTCAGCTTAATGGTGTTATTTTCTGTCCAAACCACAAAAACAAAGGATTTGAGATCAGAAATGCCAAAAAAATTGATTTTTGCTGCCTGTCTGAACAAAGCCTGACTGTGACCGTGTGTGTGTGTGTGTGTGCGTGCGTGTGTGCGTGCGTGTGGGTGTGGTGTGTGTGTGTGTGTGTGTGTGTGTGTGTGTGTGTGTGTGTGTGTGTGTGTGTGTGTGTGTGTGTGTGTGGAGCCATTTGATGATTGCAGACAGCAGTCCGATTGCACTGATATGGTAGAACACACTGTTACTAACCACGGACACAGGAAAGCCAAAAAATGCAGCACATCCCAGAGGAACAACCCTGTGACGAAGAGAAACACTTACTATGAGAAAAGAGTCTCGTCCCATGGAGATCACAGTCCTGTTTACTGTCCTCAGAAGCTTCTCCATTATGATCTGTACGTGCCACTGTGTCGGACCCTAAAACGACACACAGAAATATACCACAAATAAATGACTTATCCACACAAGACAACATTAAACACATCTCTGGTGGGTGACATTCAGTGATGGGGGAAGAATGAACTATTGAACTGACAAAAAAACCTCTATTAGGGTTTCCACAAAAATATTAGGCAGAACTGTTTTCAACAATGATAATCAGAAATGTTTCTTGAGCAGCAAATCATCAGAATGATTTCTGAAAGATCATGTGACACTGAAGACTGGAGTAATGATGCTGAAAATTCAGCTTTGATCACAGGAATAAATTACATATTAAAATAAATTCAAATATAAAAGTTATTTTACATTGCAATAATATTTCGCAATATTACTGTTAATATTACTGAATTGTTGGTCAAATAAATGCAGCCTTGATGAACAAAAGAGACTTTTCAAAAACAACAAAACAAAAAAATAGACTTCAAACTTTTGAACAGTACTGTAGTTTAATTAGCTTTGGGCAAAAGCTATTAATGATGGCAATAATTGTGTTGAACTGAGCTATAAAGTTTTCTGCACAGTCAGCGCCGCAGGGAATCTGTGTGATCAAGGTCTAACGCTGCCCAGCTGGTGCCGTGTTCACTAGTCAAAGAAAGATACTAAATTAACAGATACTGAATTAGTATAGTAAAGATATTTCTTCAGATTTCACTGGTGTAAAATAAACTGCATCGCATCCCGTCGCTCTGAGGCGTGTGTGTTTGTTAGTGGGGATCCTGATACACACACAGCAGATCGTCAATTATTAAACAAAGGATGCAGCTAATCTCCAACCAGCGACGAGAGAGCTCTATGCTCGACTGTGACGTGTGTATTACGCAACCCATGCTCAATTATCAAGTAAACACACACACTCGCACAATGGTTCAAAGGATGCTTCACCCACAGCACCATGCAGTGGGAGAATCAGTGACGTATGGATATGTGTGTGTGTCAAGCAGTGTTTTTTTAATATCACTGAGATACTAGGGTATTCATTTTTATTTCAGTTTTAGTTATTATACACAGTGTATACACAGTGTGTGTGTATATATACAGTACCAGTCAAAAGTTTGGAAACATTACTATTTTTAATGTTTTTGAAAGAAGTCTCTTATGCTCATCAAGCCTGCAGTTAAAAAACAAAACAAACAAAAAAACAGTAATATTATGAAATATTATTACAATTTAAAATAATGGTTCTCTTTTTTTATTATACTTTAAAATGTAATTTATTTTTGTGATGCAAAGCTGAATTTTCATCAGCAAGTACTCCAGTCTTTGGTGTCTTATGATCCTTCAGAAATCATTCTAATATGATGATTTATGATCAATGTTGGAAACAGTTGTGCTGCTTAATATTTTTTTTTATAACCTGAGATACTTTTTTCAGGATTATTTGATGAATAAAAAGATAAAAAGAACTGTATTTATTTAGAATAGAAATCTTTTGTAACAATATACACTACCGTTCAAAAGTTTGGGAACAATAACTTTTTTTTTTTAAAGAAATTAGTACTTTAATTCAACAAGGATGCGTTAAATTGATAAAAGGTGATGGTAACGATTTATATTGTTAGAAATGTTTTTATTTTGAATAAATGCTGTTTTTATGAATAAATGCTGTTAACGTTTTACACATCAATGAATCCTGAAAAAAGTATTCCAAAAAAATATATTAAACAGCACAACTGTTATCATCATGTATGTATGTCTGAAAAAAATGTGTATGTAAGAGAATAATGTATGTATGTGTGAAAGAAAGTATAGTGGAAACGGAAGGCGTATAATGGAAAAGGAAGGCGTATAATGGAAAAGGAAGGCGTATTATGGAAAAGGAAGGCGTATAGTGGAAACAGAAGGCGTATAGTGGAAACGGAAGGCGTATAGTGGAAACAGAAGGCGTATAGTGGAAACAGAAGGCGTATAGTGGAAACGGAAGGCGTATAGTGGAAACAGAAGGCGTATAGTGGAAACAGAAGGCGTATAGTGGAAACAGAAGGCGTATAGTGGAAACAGAAGGCGTATTATGGAAACGGAAGGCGTATTATGGAAAAGGAAGGCGTATAGTGGAAACGGAAGGCGTATAGTGGAAAAGGAAGGCGTATAGTGGAAACAGAAGGCGTATTATGGAAAAGGAAGGCGTATAGTGGAAACGGAAGGCGTATAGTGGAAAAGGAAGGCGTATAGTGGAAACAGAAGGCGTATTATGGAAACGGAAGGCGTATTATGGAAAAGGAAGGCGTATTATGGAAAAGGAAGGCGTATAGTGGAAACAGAAGGCGTATAATGGAAACGGAAGGCGTATTATGGAAAGGGAAGGCAGGTCTGGCACGATCGGGGTCACCGGACTATGGTCAAGCGAGCCACGGTTTGAAAATATACGGTCAAGCCAGCCGCCAAAAAAATGGGTGTGCGCCTATTAAGCCGCCTTTCCACTTCACACGACAAAAGACAGCATCTGTCCTTATTCGAGATATATATATGAAGAGTTCAGATGCAAAAGCCTCTAAGTGCCATCTGAAATTTTCTTCTAAAATGATCATTTTTATCAAGCTTGTATATTTAAATTCAGTAATTTCACTTAAATGGCAATGGAAATGATTGTCATTTAAGTGAAATTACTGAACTTAAATATACGAGCTTGATAAAAATGATCATTCTAGAAGAAAATTTCAGATGGCACTTAGAAGCTTTTGCATCTGAACTCTTCATATATATATTTAGCTAACTGTAATAAGCCTAGTGTAAAGATGGGGAGACAGAACCAAATTAAAGAAAAGTTATTATGCAGAGTTTAATATGCAGTTTACTGTGTAGTATTTCATCATACTCTTTCAAAAGCACCCAAAATACTAAATGCACCCGTTTAAAATATTTTATGCAAATGAGGCTAATCACAGAATGCACTTACTCTAAAGTAGAGGAGATTTCATCTAACAGAGACATTTGTGGAAGTTTTGTATTGATCATGGCGGCAGTAACTGATCAAATGTTGGAGAAGAGCATTTTGACTGGGCAGATATCCAGAAGTGCTGTGCAGTTGAGTGCTGACCGAAGAGGCCAATTAACAGTCCTAATAAGAGCCAGAAATTAATTAACTTTAATTAAATAAACTCGCATCTCTGACTGGGTCACATACAAGTCAATGAAGTTAAAGGAGGACATGAGATAAAGATTAGCCAATTAGCCAATCAATGTTGTTTCAAACCTGGTAAAAGCATACTTGACTTTTTAGACTTTAAAGTAATAATTATTTCCGTCACAAAACGCTAAGATTTTATTAGGGCTGTAAGAAAAAAATTTTGATACACGTGAATATCGCGATATTATATTTGGTGATACTGTCTTGATATTTATTTGTTTACCTCCAAGATTCATGTTCAGTGGAATTGTGTTCGGTTATAACCCGACCAACTGATGGCAGTGTTATCTCAGAACGTTAGCATTAGCATTAGCATACCGGCTCCCGTCACGGTGTGCAGTGCTGAAGTGTGGACTCATTTTGGCTTCCACTATAAAGAAACCACTAAGGAGATCAACAAGAGTCGATTGCAAAATAAGCCATGCTAAATTCCAATACTCAGGAAACACATTGAATCTGAGAGCTCACATATCCGCGCTGCTGAGAGTGGCGTTTCGATAGAATATACAAATATGTACAGTACTCTTTCCTCTCAATAACAAAATAAACCCAGCAAAAATGACAGCCGTGAGAAAAAAAATCTGCAAGATAGCGTCTGATCATAGTGATGTGGATATGTTTGCATCAGCTCCAGTCAAGGCATGTTTATATAGCACTTTACTCAATAGATGTAGATGCTTTAAAGCAAGAAGCTTTACGGTATTAAATATATAAAAATAAAAAAAAACAGTGCCATGCAGTCATGGAGTGAACTATGCATTTTCTCTGATTAAATACTTGAGAAATTAAAAAACTGCTATACTGTGAACCTCTGGTATGATTCAAGAATATATATTAATTGAACTATTTTCTCTTTACTTGGATTGCACAAAATAGTGATTAGTAATATAAATGCAAATCCAGATCCACTGTTTTGATTAAATCAAAGTTTTTGCTCAGTTTTTATGCATATGGTGGTGTGTTCTTAATGACCGTTTTTTGAAAATTACATACTCTTCATAAGAAAACAAGAAATATCGTAAAATATTTTACAGTATCGCAATATATCGTATCCTAACCCCTGTATCTGATAAGTATCGCATTGGATTATTGGCAATACACAGTCGTAGTTTTTAGGAGACTTGGATTTTAGTGTGAACTTCAAGAAACAGGGAGTGTGGGAGTGTGTGTGTGTGTGTGAGTGTGTGTTCTCACCACGTCCTTCCTGTAAAGCACCTCCAGGATGTTGCTGAGAAGCTGACAGCAGGAGTCCAGCTCTTCATGATTCTCCAGATGAAGTTTCAGCTGATCCGTCATCAAAGGCAACAGGATCTCTCTGCAGTCTATACACACACACACAGAGGTGAAATACTCCCTTCACAACCTGAAGTGACCATATAGGCAGACTTACTTAGCCAATCAATAAAATCAACAAAGGAATATGGAAAAAAAATGTTTTTTTAAATGAAAATAAAATAAAAGTTTTAAATGTTAAAAAATTTTAAAAAAGTATGCTATGGCAACACGAAATATTTAAAATAACCACGAAATATTAAGGAATCTGTACTATTTGTAGCAGGGTTATTTTTATAAATGAAACTACAACAAAACTAAACTAAAACTAAACTGAAATGGAAAATAATATATATATTTTTTTAACTCAAAAATTACTAAATCAACAAAATTACTAAAACTTTTACTGAAATTAAAATGCAATCGGAAAATGTGAACAAAATCTAATTCAAAATATGAATGAAATTATAATATCTCGATGCAAAAATTACATTGATTTGTTGGTGACTAGACAAATGTAAGCAGATGAGTGGCACTGATCATAATGAAAATATAATAAATAAAATAATATTAATAATATAGTTAAAAAAAATATATAAATATATATATATAAAAACGCTGAATTAAAAAAAAAACAGAACTATTTTGATAATATATTCAAAACAAACAAAGAAACAAAAATAAATGTGTACTATGCACTGTCAAGTGGATCACTTGGGAACAGTTGGCTAAAATATGGCCAAAAATTTGCTAAATAAAAGGCTTTAACAAAATATCTCTAATTCTTCATTAGAGAGCAAACATCTCATACACAGACACACTAACACACACTTCACTTTAAAGTGCAGAGACTGGCATGTGCTGCACAACTACAGTGAAGAAATCATAATAAATAAAATAATGTATTAAGGGGGCGTGGCACAGAATCTGTCTATCAACGTAGGAGGCGGGGCTTTGTGAGAGAGTATTTTTTTTGTTCAATTAGAGACATTACTGGAGCAAACACACACAGGAACTCCCGCTGGCCTTCCTGAAAGCTCATTTGTCATGCTGTTCGGGCCAGTTTAAAATCGTGCAAATAAAACCACACTATCCTTTTACGAGTGCATGCACAATACGCTTATGCATTAAATAACTGACCTGCCCGTGAACTTTGAGACATCTCTTCACAAGCCAAAATTAAAATCAGGTTCACAGCAGAATAAATCACAGCATCTGACATCAGCAGCGAGCTGTGCATTTAAAAAAAAAATTATACATCTGCCAAATGAATAAATGTTTCTAGAAGGTCAATTCACAGAAATGTTGTGACCTGTCTGATGCACACTGAAAAAAAATAGAAAAAATTAAAATCAGTCTCAAAATTCTTGGCTTCAAACTGATTCGATGTCTAAGCAATTTCCAAGTGTTGGGAAATTGCTTAAATACAAGGCAAGATTTTTACAAGTCTACTGAGCAAAAATAAAAAATTGTTATGAAAATAACACGTTAAAATCATGCACGCTTCCAAGAAACATTGCAGAATTTTAAGTTTGACAGTTTTTGTGCCATCAATTTATTTTTCTGTTTTGTTTGCAGAGTTATGTTCATGAAAAAATCAATTCATATTGCATGGCTTGTTGGAATATTTGATTATGATCATGGCAATCAGAGCATTCTGCGGTCAAATGTTTCCAACATTCTCTCTCTCTTCTTGCATGATAAAACAACTGCAACTGTAACTTCATTTGTTCACTAACTTGTTTATGTGGTAAGTAGCCGTGTGAATGCATGCATTTGAACGAACGAACGAACGAACGAACGAATGAACGAACGAACCAATCAATCAATCAATCAATCAGGTCCTCAAAGCACAGATCAGTCTGCAGGTTTACTACAGCTCAGCACACTGAGGGATATATTGCTTTCATGAAAGCAGAGTTTCCCGTTACATTTATAAAGAGCAAAGAACAAGAATAGAAAACAAGACTGTTGTTTTCAAACTCCTGTTCAGTCAGACAGAAATGGTCAGTGTCAGTGATATAAAAAGTATAAAAAGTGTTTTTTGAAGGAGTGAAGGCTGACATCACATGACTGAAAACATTCATCTAGCGCAGGGTTTGATCAGTGTTGGAGCTAAACTCTGCAGGACAGCGGCCCTCCAGGACCGAGTCTGAGGAACCCTGATCTAGCGCATGTGTGTTCAGAGGGAGAAACAGACTTCAGGAGTCACCAAGACACTGATCCAGAACTCAGTGACATGCTTTACTCTGTCCTCCAAACATCGACTGCAGGGCAACGATAATAACATATTAAATAAAAAGAATAAATACTGCATAAATGAATGAATAAATGCAGTCATAATGTTAAGTGAAAAGCACAATCACAGGCTTTATGGGGCTCTATGATTTCATATTGACACGTGGCACCAATTTAAAGACTAGATTAGACTCGACTTTGGTCCAGATCAGCAACTGTAGGAATGAGCGACAGTAACAGTCATGCTCGCTCGCCTTGGAAAACAACCATTAAAACGGCATGTTAGCATGCTGTCAAACAGAATTCAGACATTAACATCAGACTAACGCTCATTAGACAGAAACGAAACCTGAAATCTTCTAGAAACATGTCATTTGCATGAGTCAACAGTCATGTGAAGTTTACATTAGCTAAATCTTTGTTTACAATAAATCGAAGTTGACAAATCTGTGCTGAAGTACAATGAAACGCACACACACATTACTCAGAAAAACCAAAAGAAGTGACACCAGCCGCGAGCGCGCTCAACACATTTGTTCAGGTTAGACAAGCCCATTTGTGGGTAATTTATTCCAGTGGAGCAGTTGGCACTGGAAAGCGTGTGCTGGAGTCCTTCACTGAGACACGACAAAAAGATCTACAGCTCAACAACTTTTCAAATCTCATTTTTCCACAGACTACTGGTGCCAAAAACGAGCGAGTTAGAAAGACCAGCAGCAGCTTATAAAGCACTGCAACAGATCTAGAAGAGTCGTCAGCAGGGTAAACAACATTACTATTATTCCTCAACTATGATTTATAGGCCTAGTTGTGGAAATGTCTTTAGTGATTTCATTATTTCATATCCAATATTCTGTTCTGAATTTTCTAAGTTATGAATTAACTTGCATTTATCCTGCTGTGTTAAAAAAGTATATACAAAGCTAATGTTGCACATGCTCGCAGCTCAAAATTATTTATCAAATTATCCAATTATTTACACTTGTAAATGAATCAAATGATCTTACTCTTCTTCATTAAATCCTGATTTCTTTATGTTGTTCCTTATGAGAGCGAGAGAGACTGAAGTGCATGAGACAGTGCATGGACGTGTGATGAGTGATTTAATTAAGTCAGAACAGGAGACACATCCACTGATAATTACTGCTGAACGACGTGCATCTACTTACAATCGACCCGCAGAGCTGCCATATGTCACTGCTTTAACACTACACTTCCCCTTGGGACGCATCCAAACACACACAACACACATATGCACACAACACAAACACATTTCTGTAACTAAACAAACTCAGTTTGACAGAGAACTGGTGCACATGACTTACACACTCACACCATCCTTACATACGGCATCATTCATGCAAATGCACAAATATTCATGAGAATTATCCGGATTCCTGCTGAAAGAAAGAAAGAAAGAAAGAAAGAAAGAGAGAGAGAGAGAGAGAGAGAGAGAGAGAGAGAGAGAGAGAGAGAGAGGGATGGATGGATGGATGGATGGATGGATGGATGGATGGATGGATGGATGGATGGATGGATGGATGGATGGATGGATGGAAGGATGGATGGATGGATGGATGGATGGATGGATGGATGGATGGATGGAGGGAGGAAGGAAGGAAGGAAGGAAGGAAGGAAGGATGGATGGATGGAAGGAAGGAAGGATGGAGGATGGATGGATGGATGGATGGATGGATGGATGGATGGATGGAAGGAAGGAAGGAAGGAAGGAAGGATGGATGGATGGATGGATGGAAGGAAGGAAGGAAGGAAGGAAGGATGGATGGATGGATGGATGGATGGATGGATGGATGGATGGATGGATGGATGGATGGATGGATGGATGGATGGATGGATGGATGGATGGAAGGATGGATGGATGGATGGATGGATGGATGGATGGATGGATGGAGGGAGGGAGGAAGGAAGGAAGGAAGGAAGGAAGGATGGATGGATGGATGGATGGATGGATGGATGGATGGATGGATGGATGGATGGATGGAATATTCAACGTGGGCAACCATGTAATCTTCATAAGGCTTTGCATTTTACCCGTCAGAAGAGATGCGCTTCCAGAAAACACACCAATCACAACGTCGCACAACCACCAGCAAAAAACACACCATCATACAGCTGGTGTCAGACAGTGACCTTTAGAGACAATCTTTGAGTGTGTGTGTTTGTCTGTGTACGTACCATGCTGAGTAAACAGGTCGCTGTGGACGATGTCAATCATGCAGTTCAACTTCTGCTTCACCAGACGCCCCAGAGGAACTTTGAGTATAAAGTCACTGAACAGCTTGCTGGAGAAAGAGAGAAAGACATGGAGGGAGGGTTAACACTGCTTTTAACTGCACAACTACAACTTAGTTAACACTAACAGATGTCTTTGGATGTGTGTGCGTTTGAACATCCCTCTCTTCTCATCTCCACTTGCTGTTGAAGTGACAGCTCATATCTAAAACATGCAAAGTGCCGTGGGCTATACCTCTCTGTCCTCATCTGAATTCACACACACACACACACACACACACACACACACACACACACACAAGCCCAGGGCACAACAGGAGAGCAGTGGTTCATTTTGTGGAAAGAACTGGCTCTTGATGAAAGCAAGATGAGAGCAGTCGATGGCAGACGATGACAGAATTCAGAGATGGCCTCATTCAGCGTTTGTTTGGTCTGTGTGTGGGACCCTCGACCTCTCTGCTGAGCAAACACACTTCTATGACAATGAACTGTGAGCAAACAGTGCAATGCTAACACATTCTGCACTAACCAGGCCTTGAGTCATATGTCTGCTCTGATAGTGAATAGAGCAAAACACATTTCCTGAACTGGTCCTGTGGTCAGTCAAACAGACAGTCTCAAACATGCTATTGTTCAGGATGCTCAAACAAACAGATTCACAACCTGATCTGAAGTATCAGTGTCAGTGTTTATACTTTTTTTGGAGATTTAACATACAAATGACTTCCTTACTTCTGTCTCTGCACATTAAACGGTGAAACTTCATAAATAAAACATTGCACAACAGTCCCTTTTACCCGATATTATATCAACAGGAATAGAAATATGAAGGAAAGTAAATGGAAAGAGAAAGGTGAATGAGCGTAATAGGTGGAAAAAAAGAGAGAAATACAAGAGTAAAGGAAAAGGAAAAGAAAAAAGAAAAGGGGATGGGAAAAGTGAGCCAAGAAAACAATACAAGGATAAGAAAATAAAAAAGGGAAAAGGAAAATAAAGGAAAGGAAACTGGAAAATAAAGTTAAGAAAATGGAGGAAAAGGGAGTCCAGAAAAGGGGAAATAAATGAGATAAGGAAAAGTAAAAGACAAACGAAAAAGGGAGTCAAAAAAGGGGAAAATAAAACCGATAAGAAAAAGAAAAGGGAAAAGGAAGAGGGAAAAGGACAAGGACAAGGAAAAATTGAGTCATGAAAAGGGAAATAAAACAGGGAAAAGGAAAGCAATAAAGGAAAAAAAAGAAAATTGGAAAAAAAGGATGGGGAAAGTGTGCCAAGAAAAAGGGAAATAAAACAAACGTAAAAGCGGAAAAAGGAAGAGGGAAAAGGAAAAGGGCAGGGAAAAGTGAGCCAAGAAAAAGGGAAACACAAGAGATTAGGAAACGGCAAAAGAAAAGAGAAAGGGAAAAAAAGGAAAGAGAAAAATGAATCAGGACACCGAGAAATAAAAGAGATAAGGAAAAGGGGAAGGGGAAGCTAATGGTTTGCTCTGGCAGAGCTGGACGTGGTGAAGAGACTGAAGAGACACAGGAGGGGTTGAAATCCTCTTAACCCCATCTAACTCTCCACCAGAGGAAGAACCATGAGCATTAAAGAACAAGGGAAGAAAAGAAGGGAAGAACAGAACGAGGCTTTGCAAAGTGGGAGAATTACAGTGAGAGGCCACTTCAGTCAGGACACACATGGGTCTCTAAGCTGAAGCGTTTATCCGGCACATTTGAGACTAACTAGCTGTTAAATACACCATTGAACTAATGGATTATAATATTTCAGCATTATAATAACCATCAACCATCCTGCAATTCAGCAAATGGCATCAGCCGTATCAGCTGACCACTAGTTAAGGAATTACTTGGCTGCGACTAAATGTAACTACTTTGTATGCATATACTTCCATTCATGCGGTAACATCTCAGGCAAAATACAACAAGAACACAAATTACTCTGGGAATCGAACAAGATTCCCGCTGTTACAAAAAATTGGTTTGGGAAGGAAAGGCCATGATCAGATAAACCTCAAAGAAGAAGAAGCAGGATTAATACCGTCATCTCTCACAGTGTGTGTGTGTGTGTGTGTGTGTGTGTGTGTGTGTGTGTGTGTGTGTGTGTGTGTGTGTGTGTGTGTGTGTGTGTGTGTGTGTGTGTGTGTGTGTGTGTGTGTGTGTGTGTGTGTGTGTGTGTGTGTGTGTGTGTGTGTGTGTGTGTGTGTGTGTGTGTGTGTGTGTGTGTGTGTGTGTGTGTGTGTGTGTGTGTGTGTGTGTGTGTGTGTGTGTGTGTGTGTGTGTGTGTGTGTGTGTGTGTGTGTGTGTGTGTGTGTGTGTGTGTGTGTAGTAAATTTAGCCATCACAAGACCCGCCTAACTCCATTAAAATGCCACTCAGGGATTGAACGCATTATCCAGACCAACAGACAGGATCGGCGAGTGACCACCACGTCTCCACGGCAACGGGATCACTTTGTGCTGAGTGTGTGTGGAATCTAAAGTGTGTGAGAAATACTTGAGCAGCAAAGCAACGCAGTAATGATAATGACATGCGAGCAAAACTCCATCGGGCAGAAAGATGTTAATGAGGATCAGATCCACAGAAACTTGTGTGAGGAACACTAAACTCGTGCGGATCAGACTTGAGAACTCCACTCCTCAGACCTGATTTCATGAAGAGCCTCTAGAAGTCACTTAAGATGGAGACAGACACGTGATGAGAGGAACAGGATGAGATGAGAGGCATGAGGAGAGAGAGACAGGATGAGGATGAACAGGTAGAATTAAAGAGCGAGAGAGAGAAGAAGCAGGATGAAGAGAGAAACATGGGGAAAGAGACACAGGATGAGGATAACAATGGGTTTTGTTTTTTGGTGAGAGAGAGCATGAAAAAAGAAAAAGATGGGATGTGGAGAGGAGAGGAGAAAGAGACAAGATGGCAGGATGAGCAACAATATTGTTTTATTCCTTTATTTTTAGAGGGGATTGTTTTTTATTAAGTATAATTAAAATATAAATTAAAAATAAACAAAATTCATCAAATAAAACAAAATAAATAAATAAAAATAATAAATCAATTAAATATACAAATACAAAAAAATAAAGGTAATTCTAAGTCAAAACTATTGCAAGTATGCATTAATTCATTTATTTTAAAAAAGTGACACACACACACGCACATACATACATATACACACACACAGATTAATTTGTGAATTATTTTACAGATGTGGCTTTGGTGGGATTGAGCTCTTTAATCAGCTTTTATTTCAATTTGTTGCTCGTTCTTTGAAAGCTCTGCTGCAACACACTCGCTCTTTATTAAATTGTGCCTGTGTGCATCCCTGAATATATTTAAACACCAAACATGCAGCATTAAAACACGCAACCAATTAAAGAATATCTCCTATATTTGCTAAAAACACGAACACGACCTGAAGACACAAGCGTGATAAACTCACCTGAGCTCCTTTGGATCAAAGACCAGTTTCAGATCGTTGACGATAGTTGGGACGTATTTCAGCGCGGCACCCTAGAAATTCACACAAACAAGGATATATTAGTATGATCTAAAAATTCCATTAAACACATTAAATAAGGGGGGAAGTCATGGTTAGACAGACAGAAAAAAAAAAAATTGTGGATTGTGTTATTTCTGATTAAATGTGCTGTGACATCACATTGTTTAAATAATTATATGAAGCTGTCAAGACCCGTATTTAATGATTATGAGACAGATTTTCCTCAGTCTATTTCTGCTCAGAGCAAACCCCGCTGTGATGAACGGCCCGAGGAGTGAGCTGTCAATGGAAGATGGACTTCATGCAGAGATACACAAACACTCCAATACTCTCCAACACCCCGGTCAATAACCAGCGCACAGATGATCAGTGAACCAAGAACACGTGTGTTTCCTCCTACCCGATAACACTACCGCCAAACCGTTCATCTAGATATCAGAGCAGCACAGACAGCAGCAGCTCCACAATGTCAAATATTAACATCTGGACAAAACTACAAAAATAAATAAATAAAATGAAAAAATAAAACATAAATAAAAACCGACTAACTATATATATATATATATATATATATATATATATATATATATATATATATATATATATATATATATATATATATATATATATATATATATATATATATATATATATATATATATATATATATATATATAAAATAAATTAAAACAAAAAATAATATGCAATACAATGTAAAAAAAAAATCAGAATGTAAAACAAAATGCCTAATTAAATATGTAAATAAGTAAGTAAATAAATAAATAAATGTAAGTAAATATAAGTAAATAAATAAATAAATAAATAAGTAAGTAAATAAGTAGGTAAATTAGTAAGCATGTAAATAAATAAGTTTTAATAAGTTTAATAAGTTTATCTGAATGTGAAAAACAATGTAAAAATAAATAAACAGGATTATCAGAATTTGAAATACAATGTCTGTAAAAATACATAAATAAATAAAGTATGTTTATCGGAATGTGAAATACAACGTATCTAACAAATAAATAAATAGGATTATCAGAATGAGAAATACTATACAGGATTATCAGAATATGAAATGCAATGTCTATCATATAGAAATAAACTAATTTGATTCCTCTAACAAATCAAATGTTGATGGTTTGCTGTCTGACTCAGCAGGAGAACATGTGATAGTCAGTGTTGACACCTGTCAATCACAGATGACACACCCTTCCATCTAAAACACATCACTACACAAGCACATTTTAGCAGAATTTGGTTAAATGGAAATGTTTAAGAGATTGCTTTCTCCAAGTAATATACATCTATTTAGTTGTTCCAGTATCGACAAGGATGTTGATCCTTTGAACCAAAGTGTTCCTTTTATTATAATTTTATTATAAACCAATCAGATTTTAGGGTTGGTTTAGGAGTTGGGTAGTTTCAGTTTTCTTGGACAGGGTTTGACAGGAATCTTTCTCCAGGTCCAACAAAAAAATTCAATTGAGGAAAACTTCCGGCTTGGCAAAAACCAACATGTGAAAGCTTTAAAACTTATTAAAGAAAAGACACAACTCACAGCTTCTTTCTAAAGCTGCTATTCAGCTGATAAATGTTGGATTTTATTTTAGTCACGCTTGGAAATGTGGTCCTGAGAGTGTACAGATCTAGATATAAAACGGCTCCTTCCTGTTTCATCATCACGGTGTCACATTTTTGACATACTTTGAAATCATTTAAAATAAAAAAAAGAAGGCTTCTGAAAGAACTCTGAACATTTGAGTCAACAGAGGCAGTGATGGATGGGATATGAAGTTTCTCATTTGATAAATATTCTGTTCCCAGCAGCCCACACAGCTTCTGATTTAACCCCAGAGTCTGCTGAGAAATGAGGTCTTGGAGTTCAAGTGTTTACAAAAAAAAAAAAAAAGTGAATATCTGAGGTTGTAACTTGTATTTTTGAATTGATGTGTTTTTGAAGTTGTAACACTAGTCAGATGGAGGGTTTTACATAGATAGTCTGGCACTGCGCTGAAAGTTATTGCAGCGGCCAAACACATTTTCAGAAGCCGGAGAGTCTGGATCACAGCTGAACCACAGAGACTTTCACAAGACTGGATATGCAGTGTAAGGAAATAAAACGTCTGGACTATAACAATAACTGACAATTATATTTATGTTATGGATAAGAACTGATAAGATGGATAAAGAAAAAAACAGCAATAGTAAAAATCAAAAGTAATATAATAATTAAAAAAAAAAAAAACATTCTTTTTATAGAAATCAGTCCAAAAAACGATTTTATCTAAAATGTCTAAATCATTTTGAACATAATATTAAATCATCTTACATAGAATTAGAAACAATAGATGATTACAATTTTGTAGGTCAATAACCAAAAATATCACAAACTGGATTTGATATAAGAAGTCACATATTCACACACACATATAAATACATACATACATACATACATACATACATGCATACATGCATACATGCATACATGCATACATGCATACATGCATACATGCATACATGCATACATGCATACATGCATGCATACATATACATGTATGTATATATATATATATATATATATATATACATATACATATACATATACATATACATATACATATACATATACATACACATACATTATACATACATATACACATACACATACACATACATACACATACATATTATATATATATATATATATATATATATATATATATATATATATATATATATATATATATATATATATAAATAATCAGAATGTGAAATGCAATCTCTATAATAAATCAATTAAATATAAATAATAAATCAATTGAAATAATTTTGTGTGTGTGAGAGTTTGGGCCAAGGCTATCTGTTTAAACAACCAATAGCAGGCTAGGGGAGCGTTTGGGAAATAATCATTTTCAAATCCTTTTGTCAACACTAGAGGCTAACAGTTGGTTCACAACAGAGGTCAACAGATGACACACTTCACCTTCATTTCCCTCTAAAACAACAGAAAAAACGAACCCAGCATGTGCAGTAAAAAAACTCAAACTCAAAGCTCAAACTGTCGGACTGTTTGAAAATAAGTGTGAGCCCATGTGAAAATAAGTGTGAGCTCACGCCGTCTCTTGCTTTCCTCTTGCAAACAAAACTAGCGGAGAGGAAAGCACATTCCTTCCCTTGCCGTTTCACAAGTGCATCTTAACAACATCAATTTTTATCTTTCTGACTAAACCACTAAGACCTGGGCCACCGGCACACCAGCATCACTACAGGCCGACTCACGACCCGTCCAGAGGGCCTGATCCAGAGCGCGCGTGTGTGTGTGTGTGTGTGTGTGTTAGACCTGAGGTGAGGTGTGTTAATGCAAAAAAGAAGTGACAGGAAAGGTCAGGGACAAAAAAAACTGCACACAAATGGAGGAGGAGGAGTGGAGAAACAGATGGAAGGAGAAGAGGAGAGATAGAGTACCTTGAGGAGAAGCTAAAGAGGGCGAACCCAGAGCCACAGTGGACAGAGGAGGAGGTCAGGTGACGAGAGACACACACAAACACACACTTCAATAGAGGAAAGACACAAACATCAATATTTCTGTCCTCCAGAAGAAACAGACCAGCATTCTGGGAGGACGTCCTCAGACAAAGCCTTCAGATAAACATTTTGCTCATGTTGTTCCTGTATGACTGTCCTTCTTCCTATGACTGTTGATTTTGATCAGTAAGATTTTTAAGGAAAGAGTTTTCTGCTCACCAAGGCTGCATTTATTTGATCATAAAAACAGTAACATTGTGTAATATTGTTATAATTTTCTGTTTTCTATGTGAATATATTTTAAAATGTAATATATTCCTGTGCTTTTGATTTCCCGTGTCACATGATCCTTCAGAAATCATTCTAATAGGCTGATTTGCTGCCCAAGAAACAATTCTCATTATCATCAATGTTGAAAACAGTTGTGCTGCTTCATATTTTGTGGAAACCGTGATCATTTCAGGATTATCCTGATGAAAAGAAAGTTTAAAAGCAACAGCATTTATTTGAAATAAAAAATATTTTTTAACATTAAATTGATCAAAAGTGGAAGTAAAGACATGTATAATGTAATTAATAGTATTGATTTCTTTCAAAATATATACTCAATTATGCAGCATAAAGACTCTAGATTTTCCAGGTTAGTGGCATCAAATCTATGAGAAATATTGAGTTAAGGCATGTTGTTGATAGACTAAATATTAAAATTAAATTCAATACTAATGAGCACAACTGTATATTCTATTACTTCTTGTCTTGTCTAATAACTCCAGTATTTTATTCAGTATTTATTACCGTCAGGGAAACAGAAAGGATGAGTATACACACATCTTCTGTCCCTAAATGGCACATCAAAAATAAAACTATGGTTTGACTTCTCTTAAGTATCAGTTTCTCTTTGTGTCTCAGTGGGCAGTTTATTGCGATAAGTCTAGCTATGCAAAACTATGTCATTCTTGGCACAAATTATGCCAAATTCCATTGGTTGTCACGCCTCTTAACTGACAGTGAATATATGGATGTGCAAATGAACGTTGAAAGCCATAACCAGGGATATTCAGTGAGTAATGATCTAAATTTCAGATTTTTCCTTGCATAAGCCATCATAAGACTGGAAATCTACACACACACACACACAATGATGTGAGTTTGGGGCGGGGCTAACCGTTTAAACAACAAAAACGTTTGAAAACCTGTTTGAAAACAAGTCATTATTAAATAATCCTAAAGATGAACAAATGACACACTTCATAATACTAGAACTACTGGCCCACTGCTATCATGTTGCTATGTCATTTGCAGGGCTTCATTGTATGTAAAAGAGCAGCGTGAACATTCTCAGAAACATCTCCTTTTGTGTTATACTGTATGTGTGAAAAAGTCACACAAGATACAACATTTTTGCTTAACATTATGCTCTACTAATGCAGCGTTTAAATGTTCAGCTGATCAGAAAGCGGTTCCTAAAGCGGCCTCACCTTGACCCCGCCGGTCCCCTCAGCACTGCTGTTCATCATGGAGTTAAACGAAGTAAAGAGATTCCTCAGGGACTCCATGAAATCACTCTCGCCTTTGTTCTCGTAGAGCCTGAAGGAAAACACACAAACAGCTGATGATCAGGGGCTTGGGCGGCGAGAATCATTTCATCTAAATCATCAGAGAGCCAACAGACCGGTCTACATGTGTTTGGTATGCAAATCCATGGCATCAAACTACCCGGAGCCATACAAATCCACATCAAAAACAATGCATCAAACTCCAAACACACACACACACACCTGTTCACTAGCACCTCTAGACTAGCTCCTGATTGCAGGCTGATCAGACTGATGAATTGCTCTGTAATCTAGTTTGAAGGGCAAGAGCTGACGGGCCTTCTCGGCATCACTCCAGCGATCCACACAAACACCAGGAGAGTTTCCACGTTCATGCATTCATTAAACGCAGCCTTTGCTGATGCGATTAGCCCTACCTGACTTTCTGTGCTCTGAAGTCAGACGTTCTCACCCTCATCCAGAGCATTTACATTAGACCAGCCCTCCATCAAAACACACACACACTTAACTAATGGCCCGTCAAATATATTGAAATATTCTTCACGCTCCAGCTGAACATTAATTATCTTGAAGTGCTTTAACACCCATAAATTACAACAATACAGGGGACATATGGCAGAACTGCATTACTTTTAAAGTTTAAAAACAAATCTCACCAAAACTGTGAAGAAATGCTGAGGTCATATTTCACCGTAAAGTCAAACAAAATATAAGATATTATATTTTGCATAAAAAAGTGCCAAGGTCATATTTCATCCCAAAATCCCCCCAAAATTTTTTTTTGCAAAATTACAATTAATAAAATAACAAAAATTGAAGTACTATTGTAAGTAAATATCATGGTAGTATGTCTTGTAGTTTATGCTCATTTCATTAAAAAAAATCATTTAATTACAGTAATGAGATGATGTTGAGATAAATGTGCTTAATTGTTATGAAAAAGGACAATGCAAAATAAAAAAAATAAAAAATAAACTTTTTTTTTCAAAATCACAAGTTATTGATTTAAATCAGCATCCAAAATAAATAAATAAAAAATTTATTTATGCTGATTTCAATCAACTTAAAAAAAAAAAAAAAAAAAGTTATAAGAATCATGCTGATCAGGGCTGCAGCAAACATTGAAATTTATTAATATTTGACACCAGTTTTACAGTCTGACACCAATAGCTACTCAATCGTATGATAATTATTTATGTTTTGTCATATTTCTCATCATATTCATTGCAGCCCTGTCTAGCGGATCTCCGACTATCAGACGTGTGCGGTCGGGTTCATGAATTGGTGAACACCGCGAGCAGGTGTAAATCAGATCAGACTCTCCTCATTAGTGTGTTTCACAGCGCTCTGTGGTG
>NC_137140.1:32850378-32875378 GCF_949319135.1 Squalius cephalus
TTAAAATGAGCTGTTAAAATATGTAGACATACCTACCTATATTAATCTTACCATTTAAAACAAATATCACGTTAGGGCAACAGGAAAGAAACACGCTTATTATTAATAATACTAATAATATCTCTTCTAATAACAGCATTTTGTTCTCATTATAAGATATTCAGATATCAGATTATAAAAAATATGAAAGTCACCCAGGTTGTAAGATTTAAGGACTGAAATAATGTCCATACTTTATTTTTAATTTGTGCATATTTGATTGAAGCACAGACTAAGACAATCTTACCAGAGCATCAAACACAAGAGTGTCAAACGTTTCACTGTCCGAGTTCTCCATCATAATGTTGAAGAGGGCGTCCAAAGTGTCCTGCAGAAACTGAACACACAAACACACACAGATTACAAGACGAAATTGACCATCACAGTGCGGTGTGTGTGTCTGTGTTTTTACAGGAACTGTGAAAACCGATATGCTGTCAGCTTCTTGGACACATGCTGTCCACTTTAATGTCTGCTGTCATTCAGTTGATGCTCAATGACAATCGACCAAGGACATCACGGCAGCTCACATCCAGCTATGCAGTTCAGAACCTGAAACAACATGTTCATTCACTCTGTTCGCTTTCATTTCACTACGTAATATCGACATTACTTCACAAAGTCCGAGCATTCAGAAAATGCCATGTTCTCATAATTATAACAGTTATAATAAATCAAGGTTGAAACAAATCAAGGTTTCAAGATTCTCATGGATCTTTTTATAAGCACAATGTAAATGCATTCGCAAAGACACTGCGGTAACTAGTTCAGTGTGAAAACATTTCAATGCTGATATTCTCTGAGCGCGAGTGTTTTTAGCGCAGTGTTTGGCACATCTGGCCTTTGGTTACGATCACTGCAAGGAGAGGAGGAATGTGCCCTTGAGGGAATAAATAAACGCTCACTCTAGCGGCACTGAAGGTGCTGCATATATTCAGAGCAGAACAAGTCCCAACAGATACAGGACGTCGAAAGTCTATAGCGGCCATGAATCTGTCTTCAGTCTGAGATGAGATTCGGCATGTTAAAGATGCCACCGCTCACATAAGCTGTACACATAACTCAGAAAGCAATCAAAAAAAGTGCAGGTGATGGAGGAAGAGTGAGAGAATTATTCTAATGAAAAGGACAGGAAAAAGATGACATTATAACATGAACACGCTCTCATGTTCTTTCTGTGAACAATAAGGATGCTTTGGTTATGGAAATGTGAACAAATTACGGATGTGAGTCGATAATTAACACTAGTAATGAAAATCAAAAAGAATTTAGTAATCATATAACAACAACAGATAAACTGCAATATGTCCTATTCTATTATTTATTTATTTATATATTTTTTTAATTAGCTATTCAAGTCTCAAGTGTGGTTAACAGTGGTGGCGGCTGGTCTTTCAAAGAGGGGAAGCTCAATTTTGTTTCTCCTCGTAAGGAAGACTTTCAAATGGCTTCGCCAAAATCAGGTCGAAAATAATAGCATTGTCTGCCATCGTGTGCAGTTTGCTAGCTGGCTAGTTCACCCCAAGCATTCAAGTATGAATGAATGAATGAACAAACAAACAAACTAAAAAAAATATCTAAAACTCGACAGAAACAAGGAATGTGGTGTATAATTGTGTGAAACGTATGATGAAAATTGGCTAGCAATTTCGGCAAGCAAATACCAAGAAATAGGTTGCAGCAGTTTGTCTTTCGACTACACTTGAAAAATCCGCGATGGGACTGAGCTCGAATAGATCCAGCGTCAGCGACTTTATATAGTACGAAATCACTGTCAATCAAAAGGAGATGCACTCTTTCGACAGACCCTCCAATCATCAGGCAGAAGCCCGGAGTCCAGGCCAGCCCACTCCTCATTCACCCTCAGAGATGCTGAGCGTCTGTGGGCGGGACATAATCGCAGCATTTATCCAATGACCGTCTAGTTTCGAAGCGCTGAAAAAACTGTTCAAAGCAGCCCCACTGAAGTCAATGGCAATGGGCTTCAACAGGGAGATGCACTGTGATGCTACGGGAATGTATGAGAAGGAAATCGAGTCAGCCGAACTGCTGTATGTAACTGATTCTGAACAAAATCGTCTTTGAGATGAACGTGTTCTAGCGCATTTATAGTCAATAAAATGTTAACACAATAGTACATATTTGACCATTAATTGTTTTGACATTATAGGGGAAGCCGAGCTTCCCTTGCAGTCTTAAAGAAATCCCCACTGGATTAAATATATGAGAGTTGTCATTGGGTGGTCTAATGCTGTTAATTCAAACAACTGTTAATATGGAGATCACACACTAATTGAAGATGCTCCTGTGAGTGTTTCTCAACCGCACACACACACACAGATCACACAGCAGTCCTGGCCAGAAATAAAGTGAACAATTCACCACTCACCACAGAGAATGAGAGAAAGACCTCCCTTTATGTTTCCAGCAGACGTCCCACTCAACATGATTATGTACTTCCCTCACGCTGTGTGCTAAAACACCTTCCTATAACTGCCAAGTTTGAAACTGAATTTCTGCAGACGGTGCGGACATGCCGCATGAAAGCTGCGTAGAGGACATAATAATGCTGTGCAATCGTCTTTGTGCTCCTGACAGCGCTTTCTTCAAAATCTACCCCATGGCACGGATCACTTACTTCACTATAAATGCACTGGAGAAAACATCTGCAGGAATGATTCAAGGCCACTGCAACATTTAACAAAAGCTTTTACGCCTGGTTTATTTATTGTCTGCCATTTGAAGGATGAAACCTGCCAGAACATACTAGGATAAGGAACTTTGGGAGACTTTATTGTAAAGTGCTACCAAGTTAAAATGAAACGGCATTCGCAACCCATTTTCAACATGCATTAAGGTTGTGTTCACACTTGGAATCTTTGGTTGGATTAAAAGGATCTCTGGTGCGATTGCTCTGTTAGTGCGGTTCATATGAATAAGTGTGAACGCTGCCATCCAAACCCTGGTGACACCAAACAAGCGGACCGAGACGCTGAAAAACTCGATTACCGAGTCTCGATAGACAAACTCTGGTGCGGTTCGACTGAAATATGAACGCAAACCGGAACAAAGACATGTAAACAAACCAAAAACAGGACATGATGTCACAAGATGTGACCCTAAAAAGCACAGAATGCTCAAGCAAACCTGTTTTTTCTCATCATAGTCGTGATGTTGCCGATTACAGTTGAGTACAGGCGTCAGAACTGCATCTCGTCGCTGCAGATCTGTGTTTGTGTGTGTGACGGAGGGATTCCTGCCGCTGTTTTGACTCCTTTACACACTTTATAAGTTCTTCACGAGCGCATTTAACCCAGAACACAGCATTGTTTTGGATGTTTCGGTAAGTTCTGTCGTGAAATATACATAATAAAAGCCGTCCATTTAGGTTGTGAACATATCCCTATGCCTTTAGGTTCAGTATATTTAGGTTCGGTGTTAAAATGCCATTGTGAACGCCAAGGACTAAATGTTTGTTTGTTTTTTTGGTCAGGACCAAACAAACCGAACTACAACTGTGAACACCCCAAGTAAACCAGTGATATACGGACTGAAAGACCTGCCACTATCGTCCTGGCTGGACGTTTTATATATTCTATTTTTATGACATGGTAGAAAGGCTGCAAAATATGTTACAGGGAGGTTGAGGGGACATTTACAGCACAGAAAGCTCTGCCTCCATCTTTCTCTCTCTAAGCCGCTGACAGCTCGAGTGTGTTTGCCTTCACAGCGGCAAGAAAAATCATGAGACAACGCCTTCAAGAGCAAACTGACATTCAAACACATGATCCATGAGGGAAAAGCTCAGGGAAATCAACAGAGCTCGGCCTTATCTTAGAGGGATTTTTAAATAAACAGTTCATAGCATTTAAGTTCCATTTAATACAACAACATCACTATTTAGAATGTGTAGTTCTAACAATATGAACAACCAGTGAGTGAGTGAGTGAGTGAGTCGAGTGAGTGAGTGAGTCGAGTCGAGTGAGTGAGTGAGTGAGTGAGTGAGTGAGTGAGTGAGTGAGTGAGTGAGTGAGTGAGTGAGTGAGTGAGTGAGTGAGTGAGTGAGTGAGTGAGTGAGTGAGTGACTTAAGTGAGCCAGCGAGTGAGTGACTTGAGTGAGTGAGACAGTAGTAGAACTATTGATATGCGAATGAATGAATGAATGAATGAATGAATGAATGAATGAATGAATGAATGAATGAATGAGGCATTTATATAGTGCTTTCATATGTACTACATATTTATATATATATTTATTATGTATAATTAAATATATATGAATGAATTTTATGTATGTTTTTGCTTGTTTGATTTCTTTGGCAATATGTACATAAGTATGTCATGCCAATAAAGCAATATGCATTGAATCGAGTGAGTAACTTTTTTGAGTGACGCGAGTGAGTCAAAGTGATAACTGAGACTGATTCATGGTGCTTTCTGGCCCATTAATGAAATAGCGATAGAAATAGAAATAAGAGTCATTTGTTCAAATCAGACTACAACTGGTCGCACAATATGTTTGTTGTTGAGTGCAAACAGCGAGGACATTGCAATGTAAACGTGCTATCCATATACAGCATTTATATAATTGCACAGACCCGAGCACACACCATAGTGAAAACACTTTCGGAAATGCAATTTCTATAAATATCTCAGCATTTTTTGCTGGTTGGCTTACAAAAAAAAAAAAAAAAAAATCTAAAAACTAATAAGCAAAAAGCTTTTGAAGTACAGCAGAGAGTTCATTCATAATTTCATATCATAAATCAAAGCGCAAGTCTCCACACCAACTTCAAACGTTTACATTAGTAGCATTTTACGTCAGTAGCATACATTTCTGCATGAATCCAGACGGCAGTCTGAATGAAAGCTGTGAGTTTGTTTTTCTTTCCGTCAGAGGCTTTATACACACCTTTACCACCTCTCCTCCTTCCACTTTCATCAGGTGACGCAGGTTTTGCTGTAGTAAACTGGTGTTGGACCTCCACTTCAGAAGCCCCAGGAGATCAACTACAGGAGACCGAAGAAAAACAGCATTAGCACACTCACCTCTCTAACCTGGACATTAAACATTCATTAGTACATACAGCCCAAACAGACATATGAATAAAATGAGCTCTGAGCCTGGCTGATAAAGACATAAGCCATGACAGTCTTTAGGTAAAATTGATTCTACCGCGGTTAAAGTTTTTTGTTGCAAAACGATAGAAGAAAATGGAAATCTGGGCAAATATGAACCAATAAAGCAGTTTATCAGTCAGAGTTCATAGACCAGCCAGAGGGAATGACCCGTAATGATTCATGAGGTCGCAAATGCTCTTTAAATGATTCTTAATTTGCCTTCCTTTATTGGTTGAATTACACAGGAATAAGCTGTTAAAGCGATGACGCACTGGGAAAGACTCATGTGGATTGTGCCGCTTGGCACCTGTATGAGATATGGAGAGTTGCAGAGTTCATATGGTTCCCTTGGGAACTCTCAACACCATTTGAGCAGCTCCCATGGTGATCGTCATGGCAACAGGAGTGATTGACTTCTTAAACTGAAATGAGGCATTCCAGCAAGCATTTAAAAACAAGTGCTGTGACCTGAAATTACGTAATGTGACGAGACAAGGGATTGTGCTTTGAAGGGCTGTCATAGAGAGAGAGAGATACTATTATTATGATATCATTTATCAATACAATTACAAATAATGTAATCATTAATACCGAACTGCTTTATTAAATATTATTAAATGTTAAATGACAATGAGAGTAATATATTTTCTAAATTTATAATTCATAACGAAAACTAAATACAATTACTCAACCATTATTTAAATCTATAAAATGTAATTTAAAAAAACAAATCAAACAGGAAGCCTACATTTGACATTGTCTTGGCCAATTAACATTTAATATCAAGTCTTTTCAATGTACAGTCAACCGGTAGTTATAACATCATAAAGCCTAACAGGTAATCAGGATCCTGACACAAGCCGTTTCATAGGATAATGATCAATTAAGCATTAATTAAACAAATATATTCTGCCACAGCGTGCCACAATTGCCCCATCAGAATAAAGTCCAGTGCGCTGCATAATAAAACAAAGAAGAGGATGTGAGCAGAAGAACAGCAGAGACTGAGATTTCATATCATCATATCACATCATGAGGAAGTGTGGCTGTGTGGGAGAGACGTTTCAGAGAGTTAAAGATCCCAACATTTACAACCCCAGCCTGTGGGTTTAATAAGAATCAGAGACAGAAAGAGCTGTCAGGCCATTGGAAAAGTGAGCGGTGCTGCCATTCTTTATTTAAAAAAGACTCATCCCACGCCAAGGTCATGGGTTCGATTCCCAGGGAAAGCAAGAACTGATAAGAATGTAAATGTGTATCGTGAAATGCAATGTAAGTCGCTTTGGATAAAAGCGTCTGCCAAATGCATAAATGTTAAATGTTAAATCCCTCGCTCTTATTGGTCGAGAAAGGTTTCTGTGTTCAGAATGCTCTTCAATCATCAAGGAAGTTTACTGCACAAAAAAAAGAAGTCAAACAGCCACCATAAAACGCACGTTCACCAGCGCTCCAGCATTTCTTATTGATTTCTACCTGTGTTGATTATGCAGAAACCACAAATAGTTGGTGTAGCAGAACAGCGGGATTCTATGGCTCGATATGATATTAAGAGCCTAGCTATTTTACTGTTTCGACATTTAACGTGATATAAAAAGAAAACAAAGTCGGCATTGATGGACAAGGCCTCTCAGGGGGAAAAGAGCTTCTATGGCCTACAACAATCAAAACCAGTGTTTATATGCTAATGTCTTCCATCTGACGATTCCTCAGCGACCTCATTACCTCATCTGCTACCTGCAGAACTGAGATTTTTGACAAAGGTCTTCATTAAAGCTCCGTCTAAACTGGCCCCGTGGCTCAGGGGTCGCGTAAAACCGCACGCTAATAGTCATTAGCACCTCTGTAATCAATTCACAAGCACGGACTGCCTCATAACGCTATGTGAGAGGAATTATTTTGTTGTCCGGCGGGGATAAAGATGACCTATAAAGCTCTCACGTTGCACACTGCATAGCGTGAGGCGTATCAATGGTTCTTGCTGCTTGTGTCTTGGTGTAGCAGGGGAGCTTTGAAATTAGAGCAGAAAACATCTTGGCATTCTGACAGCAGTCAAGTGTTTGCTAGCTCCGCTTTTAAGTGTCTCAAAGTGTCTCAGAAGCACAAGCTGATTTACATCAAAGATCAGCAACTGTTGTGAAGTTTAATGATAGTGCACTTATTTCTCACTACTTACCAGTGAAGGAAAAGAAGAGAGAATGAATGGGAAACATTTCCTGGATCAGTGGTCAAAATATCAGTGAAATCTTGCTTGTAATTATATATAAAATTTAAAAAAGGACACTATGTTGTTGTTTTTTTTTATTGTTGTTGGTTCCATATTATTATTATTATTCATTATATTATGCCAGTGTGTCAAACTACCTTTAACTGGTTTTAATACAATTCACCAAAAATCACACTATTAAAAATAGTAAATAGTAACAATTGCAAAAAGCTACATTATGTATTATATTATATAAAATTATGATTTCACAAAAGCATGTTACAAGATAAATATGAAAACATATGAATAATAAAACTGTTTAACAAATATTTCTAATTTAATATTTTCATTTAAATTTTATGTTTGTGCTTTTAGAAAAGGATCTTTAATCTCCATTATTAGGCATATTTTGCATTTTAGGTGTGTGTGTGTGTGTGTGTGTTTCTTAGAAATAAAATAAACGTTAAATAAAATAAATATTTATTTCATTTAAAATAACTAAAACACTGCCATAAAATTAATAAAAGAATAAACAGTCATATTAAAAAAAAGAAAAAAACACAACGGAATTACTAAAACTGAAATTAAAATACAGTATATTTAAAAAAAATTATAATTAAAACTATTAATAACTATAAATAGGATCTCATTTCTACTAGCTTTTATTGTGAATGTGCTGTAAAATGGGGACAGCTCCAGTCGGGGACAAGACACCAAAAACAGAAAAACAGGGACGTCTGTCCACCATAGAATGTGCATTACCAGCTTAAACACGCCATAAAGAGTTCACATCTTGAATTTAGCATTTACTCAAGCATTTATTCTAAAAGTCACGACTTCCATTCGTAATAAACGCTGCACGTTCTCTCAGTGATTTTTCAGCCAGTGGTCCGTCTCCTCCTCATACCTGCACATGCACTAACAGAGGCTATTTCTGATGCCGACTTCACTCCATCTCACTCTCGCACGTGTATTTTGTCTTCATCTTTGCCGTCGCAGGGCCAGCATGCTCTCTGATGTGACTTCACGCATCTCAATCTTAATGATGGCATCACTAACGCTTGGCTGCTCTGCATTCAGGCCGCGTTTGACCCTGAATCGCTCAGCAGACGCATGTATCTGAATCACGAGTCCTTTACAACATGACTATCGGAGCAGACTGAGGCACTATCATTCATTCAAACATGCTCAAAAAATGAATCATGCAACTAAAACTTTCTATGAAACCCCTTCCATAAATTGTTCCAAAATGGGGTCAGTGCGATTTTAAATAAATTACTAGGCTACTTTTATTTAGCAAGGATGCATTCAATTGATCAACAGTGAAGACATTTATAATGTTACAAAAGACTTCTATAAAAAAAAATACTATTATTGTGACATTTTAAAGTTGCATCACTAAATGAATCTGCATAACAAAGTGTTTTCAGGTTTCCCAAACACTTCCTCTGTCTACCATTGGTTGGATAAACATGTAGCCCCGCCCCCAAACTCATGTATATCATAGCCACTCAGATATTCATCAGACTGATTCAATACCTGTGAGTCTTTCTGAGAGATTCACTGACGAACTGCTCAAATGAATCATTTGCCACTAGAAGACAACTACATTCAAAATTCAATTTATTGTCTTCGCATTTTGTTGTGTTAACCTGGTTTATCACTATCAATTTAGACTGCAAGCTCACAACTCGGATGCAATATAACTCTGTTTGCAATGGCACTGTAGATTAATCGATGAAAGAAACAATGGACTCATTTCTTTCTTTTATCCTGTATCATTTATTTTCATTGGCCTATCCTTGGACGACTTTATGCTCCCCCTGTGACATCCATCTCTGATTTTAAGTTCCCGCAGTATTTCAAACTCGCTCATCAGATTTACTACCGCAGTGCTCTCCAGTCGTGAACCTGTCCACTGTACATATTCATGCCTGCCGCTACACCATGACCAAAGGCTGATGGGTACGCAGTTTCTGTAAGATTCATAGAGCAACAAACGCATGCTTAAAGAGGAGAGGAGGGAGTAAAGGAGCGATTGCGTCAGGACTGCAGTGGACTTCACTGCATCCTGTATGTGATCCGACTGTAATAATCTTCCCGCATCTGCAATTCCTCACAGCTCGTCTTCGAATCACAAAACATACAGATGTCAACTTGAAATCAAAACTCACCCTCTTTACTTGTTAGACATTTCTGATCATTGTGTGTGATTCTGAATTAAAATTAGTTATTATAGTTTCCCCCTATTATAGTAGTCTATTAAAAAAGACTGTAATAGTATCTCAATGATACTAAAAAAAACACTGGTTGACTTTAGCAAGCACTTATTTTCAACTACCTGTGATATACAGGAACCCGTTTTCACAACTGAATCAATTATTTGATTAAAGGAGAACTCGGCAACTCTAGCGAACTCTAGTCACTTCTTTGCTGATTTTCCCTTTTGTTGTCGCATGTTTTCCCCACGAGCTCCCCCTACAGCTGTGGGGGGGCGTATATTTCACAACACGGTCGTAAAAAACTCACTTGCGGCGGCCTCCTCCCCCTCTCTACCGCTGCTCATGTGCATTTGTTTTGATCGGAGCAAGCCAACTGTATCGTGTGGAGCTATGTCTACCGAGGTGGGTAATCTGGTAATACAGCATACATGCGTGTGTGTTTATGTCGAATTGCAGTAAAGCAATTCGTGTTTCGCGCTTGTTCTCATTCTCGCTTCTCACGAGACTTCCAATTTTTATCTTGCCGGGACGGTAGTCCCCAAGTTGCAAGGTTGGTTTTCCGCCTGGGAACGCTGGGGGGAGCGGGGAAAGTCACCAATATCACCAGAACAGGTTGTTTAACCATCCAAATAAATTCTAGACAGTTTTATTAAGTTAAAAAAGTTGCCAAGTTCTCCTTTAAGTCTAAGTCAGAAACTTTCAAAATGCCGTTTTAGTCAGAAATATGTCACATTACTGCAGTAAAATGGTTGCAAACACTGACTTGTCAGCACTAGTTATTCTATTTGTGGCCTTATGGCCACTTTCACTGATAGAAGAGTAGAGAAATTAGAGGAAATGATGGGGAGAACGTGTCTCACCGTTCTGTGTGAGTTTGGTGGAGCACACCAGCGTTGAGATCTGAAACGAGTCTTTGCTGATGGTGAAGCTGCCGAGATGCTGCGTGTTCTTCCCTGACGAGGGATTTCTTTCCTCCATCTCTGGTTTGGTGGAGGCCAAGCTCAGGTACATGGTGGAGTCCTCCAGTTTCTTGGCTTCTGCCTACAAATAGAGAAACACAGTCATGAGTACAACACCTCTTTTGCACAAGACTAAAGAATGCCTTCAATGAATGACAGCTGTCAGTCAGGAAAAACATTATTTAGGCTTGTTGAAACAAATGTGTGTGCTGTTGTAAACTACATGTACTTACTATAGGGTTAGGGTAGGATTAGGATTTGGTTGAGGGTTAGTTACATGTAATTATGCATAATGTACTGTTAATACTATGTAACACGTAACAAGGACACTGTAAAATAAAGTGTTACCCACTATATATTAGGGTCCAACTCTCACTTGCCTCAAACTCCTAACTACAACTTATTAATAGTTAGTAAGGTAGTTGTTAAGGTTAGGTATTTTGGTGGATTAAGGGATGTAGAGTATGGTCATGCAGAATAAGGCATTAATATGTGCTTTATAAGTACTAATATTTAGCCAATATCCTAGTAATATGCATGCTAATAAGATACTAGTTTATAGTAAGAATTGGACACTAAACTAAAGTGTTACTGTTTTTTTAATACATTTAATTCTACTTTTACAGAGACAGATTTGCTTGAGCGTTCAAAACCGATTTCACATCAGTGGTAAAGTGATGATTTGTATGAGGGTTAATTTTCATAGCTCAAAAAGGATTCGGCCAGGCGACATTCTGCATTAATGAAGCTATTTAATATGCAGATGTGAATGGATTGAACACATGAACAAAGTTTAATTGCATAATGATTACATTGTGATGTGGGGTCAAAGGTTAAATGAGACAATCGAGGACAGGCAGCATCAGTACACAACTCACATCTCTGTATGCGCGCGTGTGTGTGTGTGTGTGTGTGCTTTGAGATCACAGCACTGTAGACAGTGGTGATTGTGTTGGTTTCACCTTATATACGATGAGATCGTGTTCTCCGTCCCTCAGCGTCGTGCCGTCATACCTCATCAGCTTAACAAACGACAGAGCAAAGTTCTTCTCAGATTTATCCTTGCCTGCAGAGAAAGAACATTGCACACAGTCGGTTATGTCTTAGGTGGAAGTAAACAGTTGACAAAGAAAACACACGTGTAACAGTATATTAGATCTGTGCAGCTCTTAAAGTGACAGCAGCCTAATATTCCTGCTGTTGTCAAACAACAAAATACAACGAGAAAATTAACTCGCGGTTCTTAACAGCATAACTTTTGTTACTACATTAGTAATGTATATTTGATTTATAAAGTGCAGTGTTATTTTACAGTTGATTACAGTTTCTGTACCTGAAAACCTGAAAATAAACCTAAAACAGTTTATTTATTATTTATTAACAGACTGCTAATTTTTTTTGTTTTTTCATTACTGAGTTGAAATGTATATTAGTAGGGCTAGTTGTTTTTGCTTTGGTATTTGTAAACCTTTGCTCATGGCATTCAGCTACAATTACATGTTTTGCAATAAGACTTTAGAATAAATGTGAATGATATCCAAGTTTTTTATTTTACCTTATTTGAATCAAAATTAGGAATCATAAGAATCTGAATCGATAAAATTCAAACGATACCCAACCCCCTACCTGCAACTTAATCTAAACTGAACCTAAACTTATTCCTTATTCATTTTACTCTTTTCATAACATAGACAACTGTATCAAACAGAATCTGATAGCGCTCTAGATCAGCGTGACTCTAATCATCTCTAGCATATTTCAGTCAGACAACACCTCTGAGAGCCTGTGTGCTTCATCAAGAGATCCAGAAGTGTGTCTGTTCTCTGACAGAAAAGAAACATCCCGCACTTCATCCCAAAACGGAAATGTCAACATCAACCTAAGAAAAACCACACAAACACTTGAATCTCCTAACTCAAAATCGTCTGCATCAGAGCCAACACAGCACTTGCTGACAGAGGAGAGAGAGTCAGAAAGGTCATGAGATGACCATCATCATCATCATCATCACAGCAGTACCAGGAGGACAGAAGGATTGAGGGAACCAGGTCCCTACACCGCAGAAAGCCTCTGGCAGTAGCAGACAGAATCAACCAGGAGATGAGATTTTCATGGTTTTACATTCAAAATTTAATCAGAAAGAAAGAAACAGACAGGCAGACATGTGGCGTACGACAGGGATGAAGATCCCGACAACTGATTCTCCCTGACATTTGACTGCCTGTCAGCATCAATCTGTTTGAGAAAACGGATTTTAATGCCAGTGTTTAAAAGCTCAGATGATCACAGAAATCCCTATAAATTGAAACTGAAATGTCGGTGTTTCGAAACGCAACTGACCATGGATACTCTTTAAAGTGGACTGATCTTAATATGAACAGAGTGAATTGAATCAGAATCTGATCTGAATTGAATCTGAAACGAATGTCAGCATTTCAATGCTTGTTGATCACGGAAATCGAATTAACTCATAATTATCATAATTCATCTTAAGTGGATATCAATTTTAATGTTTTTGTTTTGCTGATTTGCATTTCTGATAATTATCAATGTTGAAAACAGTTCTGCAGCTTCACATTTTTGTGGATTTTGTTTCAGGATTTAGGAAAAGTTTAAAAGAACAGCATTTATTTGAAATTGTAACATTATGGCTTTACTGTAAAAAAAAAAAAAAAAAAAACTTCAAACTTAAACTTTTGAACAGTAAATCCTAGTTGCACTAACTCAGTCCAGACCTGCCATAAAAATAATCTTCAGAATGACAACTCGTTTAAAAATGTGACATTTCAGCACTTCTAGACAACAACTGTGCTGAGATCAGCAGTCAATGTGTGAGACCCTCTGACTGTCATAGTGTTTCTTATAAGATCAGCTGACGAGACGTTTATTTGCTCCAGTTTGTCTGTTTGCGCTAAATGACTAGTTTTACATCCTCCGCCCAGCGCCTGGCAACAAAACCCCACCCCTCTCATCCTGGCGCTGCCGTGGCAACATGTGGTGGGCAGATGGAGAGACGCGGCTGCCAGGATAAGGTTGAACACACACAGCTAAGTGTGATGACCGCAGCCGTACGCCAGACGCCTCTTGGCCCATAAACAACCTTCCAGGATTCTCAAACATGCTCGTACTCACTGCCAATATGATTCACAAACTCCCTCTTCAGCAAAACACACAAACAAACAGCTAGAAAACAACTTCAGAGCTGCACAATAAACCAGGTTTTTTTACATCTTCTGAAGCAATTATGAGAGGCATTTTCCCGTGCTAAACCCGACAACACTTGGGTGTTCTGGGTGTTTGCCATTACGTTTTCATGTGGTTAATAGAGTATTCAAAATATAGTGTGCTGCTATGTGGTTGCTAGGGAATTCTGGGTGGTTGCTTGGGTTCTGGTATGCTGTTATTAAGGTTTTTTGTTTTAAACCAAATCAAATAGGCCTTGTATGAGTGTATATATTGACAGTATGGGCACATAAATTATTAATAGATTAATTGATAGACCAATTGATAAGACTGCATAGCTGCACTTTAAATCCATTATTTAATTTATTATTTATTTTAATTTATTATTTTTTTTATTTTTAGTCTCTAGTTGTTTAGCAATTAAAAACAATAAAAACGGCAGTTTTCAGATACTTAAAATAATGAGTAACGGTCATTAAAAATAAATAAATAAATAAATAAAATGAAAAAAGAAATAAAATCCAATTATAAATAAAATTTAAATTAAAATTAAATTAAAACACTACAAAAATTTTTTTTTCTAAACTCTAGTTGTTCACAAATTAAAAACAAAGTTTCCAGTTTTTAGATACATCAAATAATTAGTAACAGTCAATAAAAAAATGAAATGATATAAAATAAAATAAATAAAATAAAAAAACAACAAAAAATAAAAAACAACAAAAATAAAATTAAAGATTTAAAGTGCAGCTATGGAGTTGCTTGAGCATTCTGAGTAGTTTCTCTGGTGTTGCTATGCAGTGTCTACTGTGTTCAGAATGTTTTTAGTGAGTTGAATTCTGAGTGGTTGCTAGGATGATTCGAGGTATAATTGACCTTTCGCCGGCCCCTCCCCCAAAACGGCCATTGTCCAATCACACATCATAGCAACCGTTACTATGTGAGCAGGTCCGACAAACATTAGCAAGATGGTGAAGCGTGCGCCCATGGCGTTTGTAAATCGGACACTAGATACCACGAGAGATTGTCTGGAGGAGTTGTGTTCTTTCCATTCCCAAAGCCGAAAACACAAACAGTGTGGACGGCACTCCCAGTTAAATGTGTCGAACATTACGAAGCATAAATACGTCTGCTGGCTGTGGTATCGATATAGCCTACTTAAAGTTTTTTTTGTTTTGTTTTTCTGATCTGAAAAACTATCCTATCTGTAACTCAAAAAACATAATATTGTCTGAACCGCGAGTTTTATGATCCGTTGCCCCACTAACAAATATTATGGTCTCAACCGCGATTTTTGTGATCTGTTGTCCCCCTAATAAATATTATGGTAAGTGCATTATGAAAGACAATCAAGGAAAGTTATTTAGATGCAAATTAAGGCTATGTCTGGTTAAACAGTTATTGTGTGATTTCGTTTATTGTGCTTTGTCAACTTGAAGCATGAATTTGAGAAAGAAAATCATTTTTGGAAGAAAATGCACCACATACTTTTGTCAGTGATATAAGTTATAGCTAAAAGATTGTAAAAGCTTTCAGTTCACCCTGCCTAATTGTAGTTGAAAAGTCAAATTAAGCTTGATTAATGATATAGTGACTGATCAAATAAACTACAGCATCGGGAATATAACTCCCATGTGTTTTGCAGCATTTAAATTTTAGTCATTGTGTTATGCGAAAAAACACACATAAGAAATTATTGCTGACAGCACTTTTATTTTCAGAGAGTTTTTTCTTTCACACAAAAACACAACAGTAAGTGTCTTTCAATGCTTTTAAACACTTGATTCCTCGTTCTTTGTCATATCACAAATGATGTGTGAACACCGGTAAGCATTAGCCTCGATAGAGACGTAGATAGTAGTCGTGTCTCCTTCATTGCGTATTTTTATATTTTGAATATATCCCTTCACTGCATACTGTAACCCCTTTTGCCTCGATCTGGAGGATATCGCGGAGGTATATTGCTCCAAAAATGGTCACTGACACTCACGGGTATACCTCTTTCCGTCATGGCAATCTGTCGCGCTGGTCGTGTTTGACCATTTGTTTGTCGGACGTAGCAACAGTAACTAAGGGGGGCGGGGCTCGGCGAAAGGTCAATTCCATGTCTGTTGAACTAATGTGATGAGCTGTGCATCAGTCTAAAACTCTGTAGTCTGGTGTTCAAATAACTAAACCTACATATGAGCAACAGTAAAGCTGAGCACCACAAATGCACACCTAACAGCCTACTCAATAATAGCAAACTCATTCAGATGCAAATGGCTCTGTCATAGTCAAAAGTTATTTTAATAACCCACTGAGAAAGAAAAAAAGTATGCTCGAGAACATTTAAAGAGGTCTGAAGCACGACACCACCAGCACCATCAAGCACATGCTGTGACCTCAACCACACTTCAACTTTATGACTGAATTTCCAGGCAGCAGGTAAGCCACACGCTGGTTAAACAGCTCTGAAACAGCTCTGAAAGCACTCGCATGTAAACTTTGAGCCGCTAACGTGTGCTGAACTTACAGTCCTGAGATGATCTGTGTTTGAACGTGAACCGCAGGTGACTCCTGTTGACATCTTCAATCGGGATCGCAACCTGCAACAAAGAAATTCACAAACAAGATGGATCTCACACATACATAAGATGTGCTAAGAAAGAGACTAGGGCAAGGGGAAAAAACCTTAAAAGGTCTTGAATATTAATAAAGAGACATAAATGTGGATTAAAACAGACACTTAAGCAGGGTGCAGTTACTGTGACCTTTACATTGAACTTTAATCTTTATTGTTCGATGTATATTTATGAGATTTTAAACATTTAAAAGGGTCAAATCATGATTTTTTTTTTTTTTTCTTTGAGGTCCAATTATAAATGTTAATATATGCTATTTTGTGCATTTATTAACCTCCACTAAAGATAGTGAAAATCCCAACATGGACTCTAAATTGCTCACGTGAAAATTCCCAGAATACATTTGTATTTTGACACTTGGGCGAGTCAATTGAATTAATCTTATCTTATTTTAGTACACATTAGATGTGACAGTATAAGTGACGCTCACCTTGAAGGTTTCAAACCAGCGTGGCTGTTTGACCTGGTAGTAGATGACTGATTTATACTCCAGAATGCCTTCATCTCCAGCACCAGGGAAGATCACGTTCTAGATGGCAAAGAAGAAAACCAAATGTAGAGTGTAATTTGGGATTACATTTCTTGTTTTTTAAGATTATTTTTAGAAACAGCTATTTAAAAAGAGGAACCACCAAAGGCCATTACATTGATCACTTCGTCATTGTGCATTTACACCAGCCAGTAAAAAAACAAATGGTTGCACAGAATTTAATTTAATCTGACACCCTGCCAAATTCAGAAGCTAATTGAGATCAGAAGTGACGGATCCGAGATATGAAATATTAAAGAACAAGGTTTTATTCTACCTACTGGAAAACATAAGGAGCCCATATGGTCTAAGGAGCAAAAACTGCATTCTTTATTTATTTTGTTTTTATTTCTCACCATTGCACAGTCAGAGTCAGGAATTCAACACACATGCACTTACATACACATACACACACCTGGCCTGTCAAAGCCTGACAAACACACACATGCTACAGCTGACAGGCACCAATTATGGGCAATAAATGACCAGCCGCTCTACAGGCGCAGGGACTGGGCGAGTGTATGTGAGAAGGAAAGATTATGTGGGCAGTAAAAAAGCACAAACAAGGTACGTTTTTCGTCTTCAAACCAAACCTGGGTCTTCAGCAGACAACGTTTAAATCCCGTCTGGCTTCCCGTAATGTTTACACATGAGGTCAGCATGCGGAGAGAAGACAGTATTTTGCGCCGTTCGAACGCATTCGGCCACATGAGCGTTTACACTATGAAAGCAATCCGGTCGAATGCGTTTTCGACTACCTCTGGAAATGGTCAAAAGTGGACAAGCTCAAGATGTTTCACACCGCGTTTACACCTGTATTTAGCATCGTCCACTTGTGACCCGATCGACCAAAACACCAGGTGTAAACAGGGCCTCAGACCATTTTAACCTGGATTAGTTCTTTTCTCTCTGATCACCACCAGTTTGTTTTTATGAGTGGTTTCAGCTCTGTCCCTAATGGTGTCCCCCAGGGTTCAATTTTAGGCCCCTTACTTTTTAGCATTTATACATTTCTTCTTTGATTGCTTTTAAGCGCTTAAAATATGTCTACACTTATTATATCAAGTAGTTGTACGTCGAAAGAGGGGGGAAAAGCTCAGTTTTAAAATTCCATATGCATATTGCTTAAAAATGTCTAAATCTTCCCTTTCGATGTGCAACTATTTGATATGCAACTATGCTTTACATAGCAATTGTATCATGTTTATCTTGCTTTTATTATATTATGTATTCATTATTTTTTATTTTCATTAAAATTAAGTAATCAACATTATCCCTAAAAATGCTATCGACTGAGCTTCAGTAATATTGAATTTGGATTATTCATTAAAATGCTTGTCTCACACACACATTACCTCGAGTTTCTTTCCATCTTCATCGTGTACAGACATTGTGACCTCCACGTTCTTGGGTGTCGTCTTACTGCCTTTATCAAAATCCCCCTGAACCAGCGTCACATAAATGTCATTACGAACATCACCTGCAGAAACATGCACACCGTCTCATTTTCAATTATTAACAGACTCAATATATGATCTACAGCTAAAAACACCACGCTTGGAGATCTTAGATACAGGGGCCGGTTTCACAAAGCTATTTTAGACCCATCTATAGTGTTAGACAAGTCTAAAATTTGCTCATAGACTAGTCTAATGCAAGTTAGACTGTTTCACAAAAATAAAGACTGACTGTGCAACGGTCTGATTTAGATGTCTATCTGAAGTCTGACTATCTACTATATCTAAGCCATAGTCAAAGTCTATCTTTGTGAAACCGGCCAAAGATCTTAGATTTTTGTAGGAAAATGCACAAAAGTAGCTAAAACAAGAGGTACTTGAACATTCAAAGGTCATCATTTGGGTGGTGGCTTACTCTTATTTTATTCTCAAGTAAAAAGTAAACTAAATTAGTTTTTCTTGACTATTCCGGCCCATGAGTATCAACAACAGCCAAAATGCGAGAAACCCTTTGGAAAACTCTGAGAGGGATAACGTCCCTAACATATGGTTTGTCGTATGCTAATTTGCATCATGACAAGTTCTTTACAAGTCACTTCGGCAGCTTAGTTTTCATTAATGGTCTGGGTGGACTTCTCATTGTCAATCTTATTGAAACTAGAGTTTGATGATGGATACCTGGCATGATGATTTCTGGGAAGCCCATTTTGCGAGCGACAGCGGTGGAACGGTCCACCAGGTGAGGGAAATCTTTACGGATCTGATGAATATCACCTGGAAGCAACTTCAGTGTAACCCACAAACCTGAGGACCAAAGGAAAAGAGTGGAATTAAATGCACACATACACAATCTCTCTCTCTCACACACACACACAGTCTCCAGGACTAACACACAAAAACACTTCCTATATGTGCTTAACAGCTCACAGGAACGTAATATAAAATCTCATTATTAATGAGCTACAAAAAATAATTAAGAACACCGGATTAGTTTAATGGCTGAGAAAACACCCTGCAGGAGGCAGAGTGACTGTTATTTAATTTGAATATTTTATACCACAAAATTAAAGACTAAATGGAGCAATCTGAGCAAATAACATGAGCTGTTAAGAATATTGATGAAAAACGACTCTGCGGATGTACTAATAAAACCCAATAAAGAAGAAAAAAAAATCAGGTCATACTTCACCTCAAATAAAAAATTAAAATTAAAAAAATTAAAAATCATATTGTGTTATGACCATATATCTTATGACCATTAAGGATTGTATGGATTCCTTATGGATTTTATTTGTGGTGATGGATTGTGATGTTTTCTGACATCAGTGCATCCAGACAGATCTTGTGTCACAACATATTCGGTTCCCATTCTCCTTGGCATGGACAAATTCTCATGCTTGATAAACCCCATTCAACTTCAATTAATGTTGCTCAATAACTTTGTCATTTGTACGATTCAGGCGCCTTTAGATTGTGAAACTCTCCTGGCAGGAACTCTGACACACAGTTTGATCGTATCTGGGACAAGCCCGGTCTCAATCTCCACAGATCAGTTTATAAAATCCCGTATTTTTAACTTCTCAAACTTAAACTAGGCCACATAATTAAACTGCAGTTCAATAACACCAGTCAAATAACCATCCCAGCTTCGTTTCATACCAGGAATATTCCTTACTATACAGATATCATTTTGTACCAGTTACTGTAGGCATACGAGTAAACCTTGGGTAATGTAGGGACCTATAAAACGTTTAATTTTTTTCCCAAATTCCATTTTGTTTCCGTTTTAATTATTCTTGATTCTGTTTTAATGGTTACATTAAAATGTATTAAAAATGCAATTTATTAAAACTTATACAATTTAACAACAATTAATTGACATTTTCACACAAAAAAATATTTTTAGGACCCTATGAATTCAGATATTGATATGTCTAATCACTTTAATTGTTTCAACTAACAATTTAATCTTTTTTTTTTTTTTTACAATAATAGAGCCCTATGATATGTTTTGTTTTATTTATTTTTTAGATATACTGTGTTGCCCGTTTTATTTTTTTTTACATTTGTATTTTTTTTCATTTTTTTTATTCAATACAAATTTATTATCAAAAAGGGTGGTAACCATATGAAGGCATAAAATATTATTTTAATTCATCTTTTAAAATGAAAGCAAATTAAAGTGTAACAATTATTAAATTAAATGTGCTGCGTCATGGAAATCATAGGGCCTTTGTATAATGTTCACCCCAGTGCAGGCTTTGGGCCCAGTGACCTTTACCTTGACCTTTGTGATTGACCTCTTTGGCAGCGATGACCTTGTTGATGACTGTCTGAAGGAAGTCGTTCTCGCCCGCCACCCTGGGTGAAAAACGGGAGATGTTCAGCTGCCTGTGGCGAATGGCGTCATCCAACGCTAGCCTGGAGTTCACACACGACAGGCAACACGCCAACGGAGAGGAGAGAGAGAAGGAAGAGAAAGAGAGGAGAAGAGTAGTAGCCACAGAGAGCCAGATAAGGGTGGACATGAGCAGAAGAAAAAGAAAGAGAAGAGATGGATGAAGAAAGCGAGAGGGAGAGAGGGAGGGAAGACACCAAACAGTGATACCGATACCATGACAGGGACAAAAGCCATTTTGTTAGCAAACAGTAATGCGGGATGGGTGACAGGAGAGACACAAAGAGATGCTGTAATTTAAGAGATGACCCTCCATCTCACCCAAACACAGATGAAGCTGAGTCTAAAAATACACACTAGCTCTGCTCCAAAACCTAGTAGTCTGCCTATCTAGACTGCATTTTTAAAGGCATGACAGATCTCAACTAAAAGGCAGCAAAGTTATGATACCATTTAATATGCCTCAGTTATAGTAAAAAATGCATCCAAGAGTGGACAAGCTAAATGAATACTGGTTATAAATTAAATATATTAAAAAAAATACATTTGTATTTATATTTGATATAATACAACAACATAATGACAATATTAAATAGTGTATTATATGAATATTTGTCTTTGTAATATAACAAAAAGAAAGAAAAAAAGAGAAAAAGAAATATTCAACTTAATTAAAACAAGTTATTATAATTATCAGCCATATTATTATTATTATTATTATTATTATTATTATTATTATTATTATTATTATTAATAATAATAATAATAATAATAATAATAAATTCATGTTAAATTAATTATAAAATTAATTTTAATTAAATTAATGTATTATCACCTGGCAAATTGATTATTAGTAGTATTATACTGTAAAATTATTTAATTCAAGTTAATAAAAATGTATTTATGAGTATCTGGCAGAATATTATTATTATTATTATTATTATTATTATTATTATTATTATTATTATTGTTGTTGTTATTATTGTTGTTATTATTGTTGTTATTATTAGTGTTGTTATTATTATTATTATTAATAATAAATTCATGTTAAATTAATTATATAATTAATTTGAATTAAATTAATGTATTATCAAATTTATTTTTAGTAGTATTATACTGTAAAATTATTTCATTCAAGTTAATAAAAATGTATTTATGAGTATCTGGCAGAATATTATTATTATTATTATTGTTGTTGTTGTTGTTATTATTATTATTATTATTATTAGTGTTATTAGTGTTATTATTATTATTATTATTATTATTATTATATAACATTGTAAAATAAATTATATTATGAATTTATTTATTTATTTTTTTAGATTATATATGAATTAAATATTTATAATAATTATCTGACTAATTAACTTCAGTCACTTATGAGGCTTCGTTTCAGTTAGGATGTGGTCTATGTAGGCAGCAGAAGACAGCAAGATAGTTGACTGGATTTTGGAACGGAGTTAATCTGAAGTCACAAATAAGCTGCAACAAATCAAAAACCTGCTTAAAGTGAGTGCACCCATTTCAAACACCCCACAATTCACAACCAACTCTTCCATTCCTCTCCGAGCGAGTGAGTGAGTGACCCAGCTAGACTGTGAGAGTGGCAAAGCAGAGAAAGACTGAAGTGTAGTCTTATTTAGTGACAGAATGTGAGGTACGTATGGCTCTCCTACAGAACAAGAGTGTGTGTAAAGTGTTGTTTTCAAAGAATAAATACACAGAGCATTGAGATGATACAGCAGAAATCAGGAAAACAGACACAGACAAACTAACACTCAAATGAACCTTCTTATGCCACAAAATACAACGTATGACTACACAATACCTCATAAACTATCTTACTCACTAACCCGGAGGCCCCGTCCAAATCACATGCATTTTTTCCTGATAATAGCAGAAAGAACTTAAAATACTCCATTTTTGGTCACACAGATAAGAGTGTACTCAGTGTATACTTGCCTCACAGACATGAAAAATAAGTCTACTTTTAAATGAACCAATTCAAATCGAAAAACAAATATTCTCTGATTACGTAATCTATATGAAACGTCCATGTCTCTTTATATGCACGTCCACTATCCTGCGGAAAAGATGAATCAACATCCTCAACTTCAGCTTTGCAGCCGACACGAACTCAGAAATCACAAGTTTATTAATAAATTATTCAAATTTTCAGACAGTCTGCTTGCAGTTTTTTCCCCAACACATTCATAATCATTTTTTCCAGTCAGTATTATGGTATTATGGTATTTCTCTGTAATGTAGAACAATGTTACATATCAGAAGCTATTCTTTCTCAGCCTTGAAACTCATCTATTCTCTGATTTAAATAATTAAATTGATATCATAAACGTGCGATTAGTCGACTATTGGTTTAAATGAATGATTAATTGACTAGTTGCACGGCGACCGTTGACGTTCGAACTTGAGTGTGCGCGCCAGTACTTCCGGTGATCTGACAGCGAGAGCGAGAGACAACAGTGACCGAGTTGAATGTTCACACTGCATTTTATGCAAACAACTCTTATCGTAGTTGTAACTCTATATTTACAGTAGGCATAATTGTCATTGCGTATGTGTATGCAGGCAGCATGAGTCAAATACAATCTTCTGTCCGTGAACAGTTGTATTTCATTAATTAATCTGACTATGCATCCGTGCATTTAATTGCCATTGGCTCGTGTGATAGTAATGGATCTTAGTAGTATTTTAAGTGATAATTGATTCTATAAACAACTATAAAAGATAATTTCCGGCTTTCTCCGGCTCCCCGCACCGAGCGTAATGCGAAACCGGAAGTGTCTACGCGTACACTCGCTGATCCGAATTCCGAAATGGCGGCCACGTGCAACTAATCAATAGTCGCCTAGAAAAATCTTTAGCCGTATTTCTTTGTTTGTTTGATGACCCAAAAGCCTCAAATATTATTGGTCGGTGAGATTTTTTTTTCTCACTGACCTAGCACTTGTTTTGCATTAAACAAGAAGCTTCTATTTACTGTAGGTGCCTGTGGTTTTACTGGTCCTTTCTAAAAACCTAGTGCCTAACTAGAAATTTCACACACTTATAATGTTCAGAAGGGTTTTCTAGGTTTTGAGGCAGTCACTGTCGTGATGTTGCGTTCGCCTCCACAAAGACGAACTCATGTGATGAACTCATACTCACGGCTGGAACGGAATGAAGTGTTGCTTGTCCTCGTCGTCCATCTTGCCCGTGATGATGTCTGTGACGTCCATTACTGCAGAGAGAGGAATGAGAAGAGAATAATATCTGCAGAGAAACTGCCTGGGAAAACAACTCTGGGTGAATCTCATGAAAAGAAGAAATAACCAGCTCATATTTCATCCCAAAATCAAAAATAAAAATAAAAAAAACAATGAAATTAGGATTTTTTTTTTTTTACGATTGACTATTGCAACATTATTTGACATTTACTTTAAAGGGTTAGTTCACCCAAAAATGAAAATTCTGTCAGTAATTACTCTCCCTCATGTTGTTCCAACCCCGTAAGACTTTCGTTCATCTTCAGAACACAAATTAAGATATTTTTAATGAAATCTGAGAGCTGTCTCACTCCTCCATAGGCTTCTAGGTAATTTCATTCTGCCGGCCCAGAAAAGTTAGTAAAGACATTGTTAAAATAGGCCAAGTGACTACAGTGGCTCAACCTTAAGTTTATCAAGTTTATCCAAAAAATAAAAAATAAAATAACGACTTTATTCAACTCTTCATTTTCCTCTGTGTGGACCTCTGAGTGAGTTCACGAGAGCAACACGACGCATGCTCGAGAACTGAGATGGGTCTCGATGTAGTGTTTAAAATGGTTCTATAGTGTGCATTTCCTGGATGTCCAAATCGTGAGAAACGAATGAGAAAAAGTAAAAGTGCTTTACCAATGCAGCAAAATGAATGGCTTAGCTTTCACACTTTCCCATCAAATGATCGCCATCTTCTCAGTTCTCGCTGCGCTCTCTTGGGGATTTTTGCACACAAAAAGTATTTTCGTCACTTGATAAACTTAAGGTTGAGCCACTGTAGTCACTTTAACTATTTTAACGATGTCTTTACTAACTTTTCTGGGATGGCAGATATCAATTACCTAGCAGCCCATGGAGCAGTGATCCAGCTCTCAGATTTCATCAAAAATATCTTAATTTGTGTCTAAAGATGAACGAAATTCTTACGGGGGTTGGAACAACATGAGGGAGAGTAATTACTGACAGAATTTTCATTTTTGGTTGAACTAACCCTTTAAACAGACT
>NC_137140.1:32877878-33050378 GCF_949319135.1 Squalius cephalus
GTTTTATGTGTGGAAGCAGAAAGCGAGGCACTACCTGCCACACCGAAGGGTCTGCGGAGGCCGGATGTTAATTTCTTAGTGTTGTTATCTCTGAGCTCCATTCGGCCCACTCGAACAATCTGACAAACAAAACTGATTTTCTCCCTCGTCAGGTCTTCACTCCCCAGATCCTGGAGAGAAACACACCAACACACAAACATAAGTGTAAAAAAAACACACACAAAAACATGCACAGGCACTTGCACAATCATGTACTAAAACGCCCCATGTCATTTCGAGCCCCCAAGTGGCCATGCACCAGGTGTTTCTGCCTAAAACCATCTAGTTAAACTCAAACGTGTTAGTTTAGCAACTATCCAGGAAGGCAATGATTGATCCATGGATTGGGCCGGTGCACACAGACTGCTAGTATGGCGTCCGGGTGAAGGGTAAATTGTTTCGAGCAGTGTTTGATTGAGGGCAGCAACTCATTCCACACTGGGGGTTTGTGCAGAGAGCAGAGGATTCTGGGAAAACAAACTGACCCTCGACAGCCCAGCATCCATTAAAGAAATGACCTCTAGCAAATGAGAACAGCTCTTGTGTGTGGGTGCAAATATGTACTTACATGCACAAACACACACCAATGCATATGCTCTATAATTATTAATTTATGTACATGCAAATACACAAATGCATGCAATTAAAAAACAAATATCCTTCATAATAGGGTGAGAAACACAAGAACTTCAATATGATTTCATATTCATAATAAGTTCCTTTCCCAGCATAAAAAACAATAAAAATACAAATACAAATAAAAGAACAGCTCCCATTTGTGGGTGCAAATATGTTTACATGCATGTAACAACATGCACAAGCACCAATGAATATTTAATTATTAATTATGAACATGCAAATGCACAAAACACAAATGCATACGATTGAAATAATATAAAAAATAATGTGCAAGAAACACAAGAACTTTAAAATGATTTCATGTTCATAATTAATCAGTTTCCAGCAATAGTTTTTTTCCTGTGTTGAAGTACAGGCAGAAGCCAACACATGGACATGGACACACACAATATGTGCAACAACACAAGTCAGGCAGCATCTCCAGTGAGCTTCTTTATCCGCTCCTCTAATGACCGTTAGCTCATTACCCTTTACAGCGTTAATGATGATGCTGCTTTCTTCAACACTTTAATTACCAATTCGACAACACGACTGATGAACACGAATTAAAGAGTCACCCAATAATACCGTGATTACTCATTAAGGAACAATGCAAGAGACGGGAACAGATGAATGGAATCAAGCCGTAACGGATTCATTTACATGACGATGTTTCCAGGAACGAGCCGATAATGAAGCAGCGCATCGCCACAGGACGACACATTTGAGTGTTCAAATAAAGTAATTAGGTCATGCATGCGAAGGGTTTCACGTGTGGCCTGGCGGTTTGCACACATGCCCCAAATTAGCGTTGTTCTAAAACCTAGTAAGGTGATGCCATTTTAAAACATGGCATTATCACATAACCACATTTTCACCTAAATTTTAATACAGAATCACATGCATTTTTAGTAGAGGACACGTTAGTGTTAACTAAAATAAAAACATGATAATCCTGACTGAAATCGGTCAGAAGTAAAGCTGAAAATAATCCGTACCGTGAATACGGCACGCAGGTTATGCAGCTGATCAATGTCTTTCGCCAAACCTGAGCTGGACCAGCGTACAAGATAGTTTTCACTGCAAGAAAATGAAGAAATAAATAACAGATATTAATGGCATTACTTTTATGACAAACTTTTTCCCCCTAAAGCTCAGATGGTAGATCATAGCACTAGCAAAGTCAGGATCATAGGACTGATTCCCAGTCAATACATATATTGATAAATGTACAGCTTTAATGCATGTTAGATGCTTTGGATAAAAAAGCATTTGCTAAATGCGAATGTAAATGTCTTTTTCTGTGGACACACTCAAGTATGATAAAATTCATCATTCACTGCTGAAACAAACCATTGAGAATTGTGTGCATGGAAACACTGTGGTTGATTTACTACTGAGAATGCGAGAAACGTCATGGCTCCCAAATGAGGGTGAGGCTATTGTCAAACTATTGAAATTATGATTTAAACTTTTTTTTTTTTTTAAATTACAAATAATAAATCACTAATATAATTATTAATAACAAGCTATAATTATTAAAAAATAATGTTAAAATGACTTTAAATCTCTGAACAAAGCAATTATTTGACAGCTATGTTTAGGACTGCATGGCTTCTCATGCATGCAAGCGTAAAAGCGTTTGAGTCCATGTGTGCACTGACCTGATGAACTTAGACTCAATCGGATCATAGAGTGACATCAGCACTTCTGCATCTTCTCCGATCTTGCACACGACGTTCTTGAGCGTGACGAACAAGGCAAACGAGGGAGTGGAGGCAAACTTCGCCTGCCTGCTCAAATCCAAGTTCTGCTTCTGAGACTGAAAAATAAATAAATCCATAAAAACTATGGTAATTAATCTTTCAAATGTGCTTCGAGTCAAAGTCAGCCAGACTAATTACACAGGCGCTGTCAATCTCAAAGAATTCATGGGACTTTTTACACCTGGTCACTTCATGCGTGTTCTCTGACTGGATAGCTATTACATCGTGAAAAGACCAGGTGTAAATGCCGTAACGCATTCGAGACGGATTTAAATACGATCACTCAAACCACTTCAGGAAGAGGTCTGAGACGCATCCCAAACTGGACAAGTGTAAATGCATCTGGTTGTTGGATCCACTTATGTAAATTTTACTACTCCCAAAATGGTAAAAAAAAATAAACATGTGAGAGCATGTTATTGGCTATATGCAGGGGCGGACTGGCCATCTGGAGCACCGGGCGTTTTCCCAGTGGGCCGCTGGACAGTGTGGGCCGGCCCGTTGCTATGCGTAAATATATAAAGAACGAATGATAGCGGGCATTTACATATTTCGTCGGCCCAGGTGAATGCCCACGCGGCCCACATGACTCAAAATGATTCATCTATTTACTGGCTCTGGCTCACTGCAGTGGTCTTACAGCACTCGTCAATGTCAAAAAGTTTGAGATGGCCAATCAAATCAAAGAAGGCGGGGCCAAGCAGTAATTCAGCACGGCAGTTTTTAGCGCAAATGCGAGGTAAGATGTAAGGAATTTTTCAAAATAAAAATGCTAAATAGGGTGGCCATCTGTCCGGTTTTCATTCGGGCAGTCCGGTTTTAAAATAACACATCCATCTACAGGCAGAGCTTTGAGCATTTTTTAACGAATCGCTTGAGTCAATAATTCAATGACTCATTTATAAAGATAGTCACTTGCTAAGTTCCTGAATGAATCGGCTTTTTTGAACCAATCGGTTGACTTACTTAAGACAGTGACTTGTTGCCACCTACTGGCGGTTTTAGTTTCATATTTACAGTTTAATAAAAAAAAATGTTAAAAATCCCCAAAATTTCATATTTCTATATTCAATATATTGTGTATTTAAAACATTAATTTTATCACGTTCTTTATGCATTTGTAAACAGTCAGTGTATATACATTTAAATGCCACTTCAGATGCAGCTTCTGCAGTGAAAAGATGGATTTTGTCTGATTTGATTGGTAACATACCTATAATGTCTTATTCTAATTGCATTTATTTATTTATTACATTTTAATAAGCATACAAATAATTTCAATAAAAAAATCTTAAATATTTATTTTTCTGTATTGTTATATTTTTAAGTTAGTTTCTCTGTGCAAAATGAGCTGCTGTGTTATGTTTGGTGTGTTGCGGACTGGGTACCGTGGGCCGCTCTGTGCCAGAAAGTTTAGGCTCACTTTTTATTCCCAGTCCACCCCTATATGGCTATATGACACGTTATAGCCAGATATGAAAGCGCAACTGCATCAAATGAAACTGAAACTAAGTTGCAGAACCTTAAAACACAATCATCTTCATTAAAAGTAGTGAGACTAAATTATCTTACCAGTGTTGAATCCGCTCTCTCTCCTAATGCGGTCTTTGATCTTGAAATTAGCTGATGATAAATAAAATGCAGCTCATATCTGTTGATTTCATTGACGTGAACTCCGCTAAATTAGCATATAACGCAGGGATTGAGGATCGGATATATATATATATATATATAATTGTTTTGCACAGACATTTATGCGGTCAAGTGTAAATGGAATTGTTTTATCAAATCAGATTAATTGATCAGGTGTAGACAGGACCTATATCACTGTATCTGATCTGCTAAAAGGGACTCAAGGACAGTGAACATCTGGGTAGGGTCACATGGGAAAGGTAGGTCAGCAAAGCTGATGTGTTCTCAAAATGTCACCTTGGCATCCAGGTTTGGAACAACATGAGGGTGAGTAAATGACAGAATTTTCAGCTTTGGGTGAACGGCTCCTTCAACGTAACAGATCTTAAACGAAAACTCCTGGCTCAAGGGAAGCACCTGCTCAGTTTTAAACATGGTGAATGACACTCACTGTGACTCATCTAAAAGTCATTAGAGAGGCATTGTGAGAACACACAGGTCAAACAGAGATGTTAACCTCATAGACTGGTAGATAAGTATGTGTGAGGATTCATTGAGAACACACTTCTGTCTAAAGTAGGCCTGACTCTCATAACACTAGGGCTGAGTGATGTCAAATATTCACAACATATTTCTGACAATGTAAATTAAAAAAACAAATTGAATTGAAAATCTGTAAATTAAATTGATTTATTGAGCATTTAACTATAAGGTTACCTAAAAAGTACAATAATAAAATTTATAAAAATATAAAATTAATAAAAATACTTATATAAAAATGACTATAGTATATACAGTAGGTGCATTTAATTGATAAAATAAAATAATTTATTGTGTTCGTTTATTGAAAACAGTGTGGAAAACATGCTTGGATTATATATTAGTGTTGTCATAAAAATTTCAAATTAATTTCAAATTTTTCTGCAATATATTACAGAATATATTATATGTATGTATAGTACATTATTATTTTTTTATTTTTTTTCCCAAGTACTACGAATGAAGGCCAGCATCACCAAAACCGCTACTGATTTCTCTATTAAATGTATATATATATATATATATATATATTTATATTTATATTTATATTTATATTTATATTTATATATATATATATATATATATATATATATATATATATATATATATATATATATATATAAAAAAATTTTTTTTTTTCATTTTAGCCATTAACTATAGCCATTCAACATTATAGTATATTTGAAATCCATTATTTTTAACATTAAATAGGCTTACTAAAACAACTTTTAATTTAAGTGAACTTAAAACAATCTTAATCTTAACCCCTTACAAAAAGAGTAAAGATAAGACATTTATAATTATTTTAAATAAATCACTTAATTTATTATTGTATAATTATAATAATTATGTTTTTAAGTTTTTTTTTTTTTTTTTTTTTTTTTTTGCTGCATTTCTTGCATTAAGCATTGTAATTCTGCAATGGCTGTTTGAAAGTAATGGTTCCTCTGATTTGGAAAAAAAAGAATATATATTGCATCTTGTCAAAAGGCTGAAAAATATTGAGACTTTTTTTTTTTCACCAAGCTATATCACCCAGCCATGTGTCACACTGAGCCCCACAGCAAGATAGGAAGAGAGATGGTGTGCTCTCACATTCTCTGTTCCTGTGTAAACGCTCACACGTCAGTGACGGTGTTTGAGAGCTGCGGTCAGGGACTTTTTTTGTGGTTTAGTGGTTGTGCTTGACAAAGTTACACCATCATATAAATATGAAGTAACAGTTATAATTAAAGGTGTTCATTAAACATCACAGCGGGTGGTGGTGACCAAAATAACACTGCAAAACGAAGAGCCCAAGTGAGTACAACGTTTGCTACAAGGCCTTCCAGATTCACAATCCATGAACACCACACAAACACATTTAAATATATAAATCTAAATGAACCATAGACTTTTAAAAAAGCAGCATGTTTATATTGTGCAATAAAGGATGAAACAGTCTAATATCGTTTACCTTTTCCTCTTGGATGCGAGCTTCAATCTGCTTGGATGCGGCTTCATGCGCTCGGAACAGATTGACGGTGCTGGTCAGGTCAGGATCCAGAATATTCCCATCTTTATCTCTAACCACCAGATCCAGGTCTAAATACCTGGCAAGCACACAAAAAAACACTGTAAGAAACATTTTAAAACAGACTTGGTTGAAAGAGATGAAGTTATACATCGATTTGGACGAAATCATCTGCTACATGGAACTGGAAAAATGTAAATGTAAAGTTAATGAATTGAGTTGTTTTTCAATGAATATGAGTGACACTTAGGATTGCCATCCTTATGTAAAACATAAAGACCTTCCACCCAACAAAGTTGAGAAAGACAGAGACTTTAACTGAGAACTGAGAGTTGTACATGTGTGTGTTTGTCACTTCTGACTTTTTGACCAGAGCAGTTCTATCATCTCATCTGTATACTCGCTTCCTCCTACAGCTAAACACTCAAGATAACAGAATAGTCTGCACCACTACAATAACCAAATGGAATTGCAAAAACATTCAAACAGGTTTCCCTGTCTTTCATTGGTCAGCTGAACAGATAGCCCCGCCCCAAACTCACACCATTGGTTGATCCAACGTCACTGTGCAGTGGTGGTTATAGAATGCTAAAACGTTTTTTTCTTTTTTGAAAACTCAAAACCAGGTGTGGAAGGTGGTTGCCAGGGTGTTGCTATGCAGTTGCAAGGATGTTCTGGGTGTATCCTCTTTATTTTTAACATAAGAGCGGGATATGAATGTGCGAGTCTTCCGGTGTCATCCGCAGTCTGTTATGCTGCTTGATATTGCAAACTGGCAAAATATTTTGATTTATTATCAATATCATAAATACTCCGGTTTGTAGCACTTTTTTTTACCATTCACTGCACTTCTGCAATTGTTTTAGTGATTTACCTATAGAGAACATTAAAAAAATAGCTTTCTTCCATACTGCAAAAAAAGGTGGATACTTAATGGCCCTTCAGTGTAAGTCCATTTTGCATGTTTTGTGGTTTTGTGGTTTTGTTGTTTCAAAACCTCAGACAGCATCAACATTTAATACTTAAAGTTAAGGAATCTTAAACCCATGTATGAGCAACGGCACAGAACACTGATTAAGAATCTTTTATTTATCCTTCGGATAAAACATGCGAAGAGCTGAACATTTTTCACAATGACCCTTCAAAGCAAAAACAGACCCTGAATAAAAAAATGAAGAGCAATACAACACTCTCATTAAAAGTCAGATTTTATGTAACGGACTGCAGTCGTGACTTCCAGCTCAAGCTCTCCCTGTTCAACCATAACCCAATCAGAATGAGTCAGCAGCTTGTGTTCGTTCGTGTGTGTGTGTGTGTTCATACTTGTTCCCATAGTCCATCTTGGAGGTGACTTTCTGTTTGAGCTCCGACATCTCGTCTTGCGGGAGCGTGCCGGACAGGATCTGGGAGCGCCACTCGATCAAGTCATAGATCATGTCTCGGACCGTGTTGAACATCTCACGCTTGTCGCCCTGTTGGAAACACAAAGTCTGTTTAAAACCCTGCAATGCGTGTTAATTAATTTGTCAAAGCACATGCTGCGGCGTAAAGGCGTGAGGCTCCTAATCACTGCAGACAAAGAGCCCTGGAGTGTCACACTGCTTACTCATTCAATTAAAAGAGTTTACAAACTGTCAATGAGACTCTTTTTGGAAAATGTAAAAAAAAAACTAATTTTTAATTTGTATATCATGTCAGAGCTTTTTAACATCAAGCCCGAGGCAAAGGGGATCAGATTTATTAGAGAAAATTGCAATGTTGCAGTGTGTCATAGCAGATGAACGTTTGTTCTATGAACAGTGACGTGTTGTCATCAAAATGCTGACTATGTCGCTAAGATGATGATGTCAGTGATGACTATATATGTGCAGTTATGTTGATCTCCTGAAAATGCATACCTCCCCATTATACACTGTAGTATGCAAACAGCAGTTTGTCAAATGAGTAGGATGTCCAACAGTATTCATAAAAAGTTGGCAAAAATTCCCAGAAAACCTACTAATTATGCCAAGATTTTAAAGTGTGCATCCCATGATGTCATAGGGGAAGGTTCGTAATTAGTGGAGAAGTGATGCAACTGACATCATAGATCACATGACAATGCCATCATAGCCAGATTGCATTTATACTACACATCCATGCTTGTTTGTTTGTTTGTTTGTTTGTTTGTTTGTTTGTTTGTTTGTTTGTTTGTTTGTTTTAACGCCATGCCAGCATCCAAGGCTTATGGAAGCTTGTTTCCGCCACAGAGTGAAAAATAAAAAAGGTAATTGCGACTTTTTAATCTCACAATTCTGACTTTTTTTCTCACAATTGCGAGTTTACATCTCACAATTCTGACTTTTTATCTCAGAATTACGTGATATAAAGTCGTAATTGCAGGTTATAAAGTCAGAATTACGTGATATAAAGTCGCAATTGTGTTATTAAGTCAAAATTGCGTGATATAAAGTCGCAATTGCGTGTTATAAGGTCAGAATTATGAGATATAAACTCGCAATTGCGAGAAATATACTTGAAATTCTGACATTTTTTCTTAGAATTGCATGTTTATATCTCACAATTCTGACTTTATAATACGCAATTGTGAGATATAAAGTCAGAATTGCATGATATAAAGTCGCAATTGCGTGTTATAAAGTCAGAATTGTGAGATATAAACGATTCTGAGATAAAAAAAAGTGTCTTTTTTTCCTTAGAATTTGACTTTTTATCTCACAATTGTGAGTTCATATCTCACAATTCTGAGAAAAGATGTCAGAATTGCGAGATATAAACTCGCAATTATGTGTTATAAAGTCAGAATTGCGTGATATAAAGTCGCAATTGCGAGAAAAATAGTCAGAATTCTGACTTTATAACACGCAATTGCGACTTTATTTCACGCAATAGCGACTATTTCACGCAATTCTGACTTTATATCTCGCAATTCTGAGAAATAAAGTCAGAATTGCGAGATGTAAAGTCGCAATTGTGAGATAAAAAGTCGCAATTATCTTTTAAAATGTTTTATTCTGTGGCGGAAACAAGCTTCCATACAGGCTAATTTCATAGCAAAAAAAAAAACAGTTTAAAACTATTTGTAGGGTAAATATATACTTTAACAAATCAAAAAATAAGTTATTTGTTAAACAGTGCCTACTCAGTACAAGATTTTTAGATGCATCGCCTGTCAAATCCTGACTATGAAGTTGATGATGTCATCATGTCGACAGTGTCAATTTGATGATGTCATAATTCTGACAGCTGCTGCGTCCCAATTCATCTACGATCACCATCATTTAAAACTATGCACTCTTTGTGTAATGGAAAACTGCATACTTTTAAGTGTGTAGAGCAATAGTTAGCAACTTTTGAAATATACAACCACGTCTTGGGATAAATGGCAAAATGCAGGGTTACCACATAAAGGTCCCTCCATATCGTCGCCCATTCTCGCAGCGTAGTCGTGACCTCGTGAACCAGTGGGAGCTCAGTAGGAATGACCGTCTCCTTTTGTCTAGCGACAAAAAGAAAGGGGAAAAGAGTGCAAAACAGAGGGAAAAAAAATTAATAAACATAGGCAGCACAATAAAGTGAAGGAGTTTTTCAAAGTATATCACTTGTGTGGGAAACAATAGGCTGTTTAACTGCATCTAACTCTATTCACGTCAGTAATTCCAGCTCAATACGGGCTTCTGGGGTCCCGGAGTCATTCAGATCCCTTCATACCAATGAAAACTAATTACCAGCATCAGTCATCAAAACAGCTGTTATGAAATCTGAGCTGGGCTCTGCTCTCGATTCCAATTACTCACACACACACACCCCAACACCAATACTCACTCATGTGTATTATATTCCTGAAACACACTCAAAAATCCATTTTGGACTCTAAAATCTCCTATTAGGCTGGCACTGGGCTGTTGGAGCGCTAACTTGTTTTAGTAGGACGTCTATGGGAAGGATGTTGTTAACTGCGCTGAGGCTGGATTCAGGGACCAACACTGATATAATCAGACCAATAACAGAAGTAACATGATCTTCAAATGCAGCAAAGCAATGTAAAGTTTAATGCGAATATGTTACAAAACATAGTAAGCTGCCTACGACCTACACAGAGAAGAAAGTACATTGTGGTTGTGAAGTGATTGTGATGTGATTAGACTAAGGGTGTGTTCACACTTTCTCTTGGTTCTTTTGTTCCGGACCAAAAAAAGAAAATAATACAATTAGACCTGGTTCGCTTAGCATTCACACACATTAGCATTCACACATACATCACACATATATGTATTTTATATATAGTATTTTGCGACTAAACTTGTCCAAAACAATGCTGTGTCCTGGGCTAAATGCATTGTTGTATGTGCATAGCCTACATCTGATGATATTTTGACCAGCTGAAAACTCGTGAAGAGCTTCTAAAATGTGTACAGGAGTCAAAACAGTGGCAGGAATCCCTCCGTCACACACACAAACAGATCTGCTGGTTCTGGTGTACCGAACTGTGATCGGCAACATGATGAGAGTTCTGGTGACATCAAGTCCTGTTTTTGGTTCGTTTACATGTCTTTAGTCCGGGTTTGCATTCATATTTCAGTCGAACCGCACCAGAGTTTGTTTGGAAGTGTATCGAGACTCATCTTTTCAGCGTCTCGGTCCGCTTGTTTGGTGTCACCAGGGTTTGGATGGCAGCGTTCACACTTATTCATATGAACCGCACTAACAGAGCAATCGCACCAGAGTTCCTTTCAATCCAACCAAACATGCCAAGTGTGAACACAACCAAAGAAACTAAACTGCACCTAGTTATGATACTATTGAGTAGTGAATGAAGCAGATTTAGTAAACATTTCTCCCATTGAGAAACAAATCCTGAGATTGCCTTCTCCATGAAGGATACATGCAGGTCATGCATGGCCGAAATGAGTTGGTCTGGGAAAAGAGCTAATGCCTGCTAAGATGTTGATAATGCCTTTATTCCATATTTAGCAAAATACAAACTTCCAGGAAATCTAAATGAAAATACTGACCCACTGCCTTCAACCGTGGCCTCTTTCAGATGTATGTAGCAAGCCGGAAACACACCCTGTGCACAGAAGAGTACATCAGAAATGACCAAACAAAGGGAAAAATCAAGTTGAGGTCTGCTGAATGATTTTACCCAACATGGAAGCTGAACCTTTTCATACAGTAACTCACCTTCTTCGATTTTCTCCTCAGCCGATACCCTCGATACCATCCTGAGAAGAGCAAGACATATCACAGCAGTCAGATGAAAATACCAACAATTAGATTACAGTGCGACGCCACTGTGTCCCTCTAGAAAACAATATTGCGAGATTATAAAAGACATGCTCCATAAATCTCCTGGAGATATGAAGTGAGGCAGCGGGCATGTCTGCAAGCTATGAACAAATCATTCAGGACTAAAGTGTGTGTTATTGAGATCGGAGAGAGGTCGTTCTGCGGGGAAGAGGAAAGGTCTAATCAGGACATATCGGTGTGTAAAGGTCTTAAAATGATGAGAGGAGACTGAAATAGATACTTTACATGAATAGGGGTACAAACAAGTGTGTGAAACTCTTCATAAATAGTAGAAGTAGATTTTTCTTCATCAAATGATCACTGAGATGTAAATGAGTTCAGAAAATGTCACGGGCAAATTATATATTGATTTGTTCTATTCATTTTTTCAACTCTGAAAGAGAAATACAATTTAAAACTATGATTGTGGTTTTGTCATTAATGTAAGCATTAAAATAAAAAATAAAAAACAACAACAAAATAAAATAAAATCATTATAAAATAAAATTAAAAAATTATAAAATTAAATTAAATAAAAAATAATAAAATCAAAAAATAATATAAATAAAATAAAATAAAGTTAACTGAGTTTCAGATTTTGCCTAAGTTAACCAATCATTCCATAGTGGCTTGTCTGAGACCAAATAATTTGAATAAATAATATTTGTAAATTTATCAATCTTTTTTTTTTTTTTTTTTTAATAGCTTTGGTAAAGGGTTGAATGGTCGAGCTTGATGAATGCAGGTCATCATAATATATAACAGTTAAAAACAATGTGCCACTTTTCATATTGATGCTTTGTCACATCTAGTCACAACATAAGGTGTGTGTTTGTGCGTGTGTGTCTCACCTTCATAAGTCTCCAGAATGTGTACAGTGTCCCCGATCTGTAAGGAAAGCTCTTCATCACTGCGAGCATCATAGTTATAGATGGCTGGGGACAAAGAATATAAAACACTGTACTGAGACACATGGCATCAATTTCTGGTGTGTGTGTGTGTGTGTGTAGCTGAGGGTTATAGATGATGCAGTAATTCAATAACTAACCATACAACAAACAACCGCAGCTCAACAATAAACACTGTCTCAAATTTGACACATAAGCACCTTTTAGCACCTAAACGCATTAAAAAGGTTTGACAATAAAGGGATATTTCACCGCTGGAAAGATGAATGTGTATTTAAATTGGGTCATTTATGTAGTAGAAATGTGAAATTATTTTAGAAGTTGGTGCCTTCTAGATTCAGAAACGCCAGAAAATGTATCTTTGGCTCATGTGGATGAAAGACTACAACTCCCAGAATGCACTTGCTTCACTGCCCTACGAGGCCACTCCCAAGCCACGCCTCCCGGTTACAGAGGGCAGTATCGGGAGAAATGATACAACTAGGCTACTAGTGACTTGAAACTGAAAAGACGGCGTTTTATGGTGAGATCCCCCTATGGGCGGGTTGAAGACATGCGGGACGAGCTCCTCCTACTGGCTGGAGTCTCTCGCCTCTGGACAAAAAAGCCTCAGATGATGAAGCTAAATGATGATTTTTGCATCATCTGAGGTTTTTTTCCACACCCACAATACAGAAATCTCTCGTCTCAGGGGGACATGAGGGAGGGAAGCACGGTCATTCGAAAATACTACCGGGTTTCTACTGATACAAAGCTTAATGCTAATCGGTGAAGTATCCCTTTAACCATGTCATGATTGAATGTGCAGTATTTGAATGTTTTTTATATGAAGACTTTCAGTGAATAACAACATCAATACTGAAACTCGTTGACGTCCTGCAAACACTATTTCGTTCAGGAAGTGTGTGATGTCTTTGACAGACAGAGCGTTGCGCTCATGTCGAGTGTTACTGCCGTGTTCATCCGTCGGGCAGGATCATATGTGTCGCGGTGTTTCTCAGCGACCCTGAACGTCACGACCCCGGTGACAGAGTGACAGAGAGACAGTAGAGGACGAGAAGAGAGCGAGAGCGGTGAACGTTAATCACACACAGACACACTCTCTATTTCGGTCTCAGTCAAGACTCTCACCTTCATTCTCACACATGCTGTTTCTCCCTCTTTTTCTATGGCAACTCAGAGTCTCTCAGGAGAAAGAGTAATTACAGAATATTCTCAGTGTGTGGGCCTTTTCAAAACACACAAACACGTCGTTTCTCTTTGTAATCTCTCTCCCTCCATCATGAATGATTAAACACCTCTGCAGCTCAACATGACTAAAATATTTCAATGCACGTCCTTTTGAATGGCAAGTCAGAGAAACACTCAATGTGTACCTGTAATTACATGCATTCAATTCAATAATCATACGTTGCTAAACCATCCAAAAAAGCTCTAAAGCACCAGACAAAAACACAGGCAAGCAACAACATTTCAGATCAGAGTATTAATCTATAAACAATGACATAGCTGTTATAAAAAGAGCTATACTTTTGTACCATTTATTTATATTTTGAATTGGCCTTTATTTTTGTAATTTAAGATTTCTGAAGGATCATGTGACACCGAAGACCTGAGTAATAATGCTGAAAGTTATGCATTGCATCACAGAAATAGATTACATTTTAAAATATATTCAAATAGAAAAGTTATTTAAAATTTGAATAATAATATTTCACAATATTACTGTTTTTTACTGTCTTTTTGATCAAATAAATGCAGCCTTGGTGAGCAGAAGAGACTTCTTTCAAAAGCATTTAAAAAAATCTTACCGAACCCAAACTTTTGAAAACTTGTGTAGTAGTAAAACACACATACATTTTTTTTCCCCCCAATGGTAATCAGCATTGTGCCACGAACGTTTTTGAAAGTGCATGCACTGAACTCAAGACATCTAACTCTCCATCTAACAGGGCTTTGATAATACACATTTCTACTGTATACTACTACTGACTACACAATGCAACATCCCAAAAGAGTCAGACAAACTTCAAAAACACGAGCTGTAATGCTCCTTTGCACACAGAAGCACTCAGACAGACAGAAAGACCCAATCAAATCCCATATGCTGCCATTCTGAAATACCCACAAGAAGCCAATCCAATTACAGAACAAACAATACAATCAGAGAGAGAGAGAGAGAACCGCTTCCACGACAGGAGGGCAGAGTAATGAGGGACAGAGAAAAGAGGTAAAGATAATGGTTGAGAATGTGTTGCATGCCTCTAATGTGCATAAACTGCCACATATACAGCTCTTATCTTAGTAAGAAGAACATTCTACCAGATGACATCTCTTTCTCTGACACACGCTCATTGAAAAGCACATAAACACAAATGATTAAATTAGCTCAGCTCAGTTTGCTTTGATTGGAATTTCAAACCTGGCTAACAGTTGGCTAAAAACACCTCAATCTGCACAACTGTAACAGGTTATTTATATAAGAAAACCTTACACACACATACACACACACACACACACACACACAAATACACATACATATATATATATATATATACACACATACATATACACACACATACATACATACATATATATACCCAATTGGAGCAAATCAAATGTTAAAAAAAAAAAACGTCATGCCACCTAAAATGAATTTAATGAAAATAAAGCGGGATAATTTCACAGCCAACTGTTTGGAACAGCGTTCATGTGCATTTGTTGCATTAAAAAACACTGCTTAGTTGTGTATCTCCCTATAGGTTTTAGATCAGAGCTGAAGGAAGAAGAGGAAGGGAGCGACACAAAGAGGATCAGTGCAGCATGAGATGGCCCGTGTGTGAGAGACTGTGACAGGAAGTTCAGGTCCCTAGAGGCCTCCATGTCCCGAGAGAAAGCAGACGCCTCAGTCGCCGCTCTTCCTCTGGCTCTGAGTGAATGAAGCCCATTGAGCTGTACGCGGACACCAGCTGCATCAGCGAGAGAAGGAAAGTCATCCGCCTGCCCTCCAAACGAGTATCTAAACCACAGACCTGCAGAAACACCTCTGAAAACCTGTCCTGAGGGCAAAAGCAGGAGCATTTCATGCCGTTATCTGTAAAGTGCTTCATAACGACAGGGAATGAGATGAGCACGGCCCTATTGAAGTCACTGACTGACAGAGTCAAAAGCGCACAAAAGGAATCATAAAATAATCTCATATCTGGCCGCAGACGATGAGCAATAACTCCAGTCGGAAAATAACTGGCCATTACAGCCAGGTTGCGTGAGCCGCCCATAGCATAGAGAGCAGGAATACTTCAGTGGAGGAGGAAAAAGACAATTGGAATGAAAAGACAGTGAAAATAAGGCAGAGGTTGAACATCAGAAATGCATTTCTAACAGAATGGATGACACAACGAACGTGCTCGAGCAAAACATCTATCAATTTCTGGCAATGAGAGCCGCGCAGTGAGCCAGGAGGGGTTTTATAACATAACTTTGAGGTCGACAGCTTCTCTTTGAGGCCTGGAAGTGTAATAAAAGATTTTATTGTCTCACTCAGCCAGACATTTCAGTGTCGCTATAAAGTCTCATCCATCTTGAAGTCTATTAGCAGTGTTTGCACAAACCTTGAAACCTAAGTATTAAACTTCATTGTGTAACTCGCCCGAAAGCGTATGTGCACTGGACATGAATGATACCTGTGCTATTACTTTTAAAAACAATTGAACTTAGTTTTCACCTGATTGGATCCCAACCTAAAAACGTACAACCGTGGGCAGTTTCTGGTCTAGCACGTCTAGATTAGACTTGGGATTGGGGTCTTCTGACTTAGCAAATCTAGCAACATGCTAACAGCCAGCCACAACACTGTAGTATTACAAAATAAAATGAGATCAAATAAAATAAAAGGTTTTCACATCCTGACACTAAAGAGTTAACCAAGTGATCAAATCAATGGATATATATATAAGGGTGGTCCTTATTTTTAAAGTATCCAATTGTCATGCTTTTAACCCTTCAAATTGTTCCTTTATATAAGAAAATACAGCATGACAATTTTTATGGCAGTAACATAATAATTACTGGTAGCTCAATAGCTTTAAACTTTCTGAGATTTTGATGATTTTCATAAAAACAGATCATTTGATTTGGTATTGTACCTGGCTAGTAAAATTTAAAAAAAAATCTCCATAAAAGCATCTAATGCACCATATATTCCTAAATATGTATTTTAGATACATATCTCAGTTTACTTATTGTAGAAACTAAATCCAAATTAATCCATCCATGACCCGGTTTAGCAGATTTACCTTTCCTGGTGGAATCAATACATATTTCTATTGATGATCACCTTGGTTATTGTTTGGGTTTAGAGCACATTTTTTGGTTTAAAAAATTACATTACGTTCCTTGAAATTGTTGTCATGTCAGTGTTGCTCTGATTTCAATAAAATGTAGTTCATTTGCAGCAACTTTTAATATTACTTGCATATCACAATAACGCTGCACAGCTTAACATAGGCAATCTTCCACATGATTGAGCTACCTCTAAATATCATTTTTTTGTCAACATTTTTGCATATTTCTAATTTTGAAGTTAAAAGGAACAGTTTAAAGGGTTAAGACACTATCATTTTGCACAAAAAAAAAAATTGGACTTGATAAGGACCACCCTAATATATATATATATATATATATCAATGAAACCGGTGTTACAAAAGTTTCTCGTCCACACTGAAACTGCGCATGTGTAAACCTTCATAAAAGATTTATACTGATTAATTACCAAGCATAATTCTGCTTAATTCTTACATATTTAATGCAATAATGCTAACAAAAACTGTCAAATCCATCAATTACTTCTTCCTCAGTAACTCAGACCATATTTTGCTAGTTTGTAAAATCATTATTTGTGTGCAATACGCATTCGACAACGAGCCGTCTAAAGCGGAGACCAAGTTTTTGGTCTCACATATACAATTACACGAAAGACACATTAACAACGCTGCCACTACTGTGACCACATTAAACTATCAATGACCTTACTGTCAGGTGCTAAAAAAATGCTTCAAGAAATAAACATCTACAAACACGCTAACAAGCTTCCTCGTAAAGTCCTGCCCAGCATCGAGTGGAATGAGGAAAACACCATGAGCTTCTTTTCCTGTAACGAGGCTTAATTGAGGTTTGTAGAACAGAGAAAGCGTTCTGATCACGCTCATTTAGAGTCAGCAGAAACAAAACACTCCCAATTTAAGAGAGAGCCAGAAATCACAAATCTCAGACGCTCATGTTTACCCACGCGGGCACGGAGTCTGAGCCAGCTTCAATTAACCTGAAATTTAACATGTAGGTTCAATATATCTGTATTTTATTGGAAGGGTGGGTACAGACAGACAATGAGAGACTGCGTTGTGGGATATAGTATTTAATGCAGTGTGCTGTGGTTGTATACTTCACATCTTGGCAAAAGTAGTAGGTTAACTGGTTATTTCATGCATACAGAAAATCAGTGAATACTGGAGATCAAGTATGAGTAGATGAGTAGTATGGTAGAGAGAGGGTTATGCCGTAGAAATAGGGAATGCGGAAAAGAGGCTGATGAAGAGATGAGATATCATCATGTTGAGACAGTTTGTCTGCTACACAGTTTATAAATTCAACCAACAGGTAGAAACAAGCCTGCAGTATGAAGCTGAAGCTTTATACAGACAAAATACAATACAAATATGCAACATTAGTGCAAAGGAACCACATACTGTATGTAATTCAGCCTAAAATTCAGAGCCTAAAATTTGTGGTTAATGGCCAGGGCACAATGTTAATAATTCAAGCAAGTTCCATGTTCATTATGTTGGAAATTTCCATACAATAGTTAGCTATGACATGCAGATGAGAATTGAAATGAAATGAAAATAATGTAATAAAATAATGAAATGAACTGAGTAATGTATTCTGGAAGTCCAATTAAATTTTCCTTTAGACCTATTAAATCAGCTAGTCATGGGAAACACACTGACATTTGTCTTAAAAATACACTTATGGCTTCAAATAAGTTTGTCAGTGTAAATTTATATGCACATGAAAATAAACTCTTGCATTGTATTAATAAAATCACACATTTCCATTGAGTTCAGTGTTTGCATGTCCTGTTAATTTTGATAGAAACATACATTTTAAAAATACTTTTTTTAAACCAACATATATATATTTGTCACTACTACCCAAGTGAATAAATCAGTGCATATGAGGCATCCATTTTCAGACATGCATTTCAAGCACTGTTATTGCTTTTCATTGGCTGGTGAGTTTTGTAAGCTAATATCTTTGCTATTGTTTCCATTTGGTCTATTACAATTGTTTAAAAAGTTAATTTCAAGCAGCTTTCAAAACCCATAAAACATTTTCCAATCATCAGAACCAAAATAAACCCGTCTGCTGCTAACTGCATTTACAGCATTAACATCAACAAACCAACTTCAACTATTTGTGATCTTCCTGCTTTCATAACACAGAGTAATTATAACTTTTAGTATATGCTTCATTTTTTCTGCTACCGGTCCATGAATGTTAACATTACACTCGCTTCATATCACACTAATTATAAACCAGACACGTTTCCACAAAGTCCAACCGCGGATCTAAAGACTCCACATTATTCTGAAGGGGGGACAATAGTGAAGGGAGGCAAACTTACACTAATTACCTTGTTTTCAACTAGCGCAGTTCTTGCAGAGGCAATGCTGAAACCCTGCCTGACACGGAGCCTGTTTCTGTCATGTCCAAACTGAACCGGTTCAGATCCACTGCGTTCATCATCATCATCATCATCATCATCATCACACATGGCCGGCGGCAGCACCAGCGGGTCAGTGCCTGTGATGCCAACACACCTAGAGTTCTCTAATTGCTTCATTTTAAATGGCCAACTACACATGAACTTCTGCAGGTCCTAAATTTAATAATGGGAAAATAATTGTTCCAGACTATTTGAAGAATTACCATAATTGAGTCAGGAACACATGTAGGAAAAGCACTGAACAGAGCTTCCACTCATCCTCCTCTCTACCGGCCTGAAGCATCAGACTCAAATCACTCCAGCTAAAATCTACACTTCAGTTTGGGTAATTATTTTATAATACAGTAAAATCTATTCTCTACATTACCATATACATCATAGTACAGTCATATTTGCTGGAAAATCAACTCAAATATTGTATTTAAAAATTAAAAAAAAAAAAAAACACAACCATACAGTATTTATAATGATCAAAATAAATCAAATTCAGTGATTTAAATATTAATAAATTAATAAATAACTTAATTTAAAAAATATATTTTTTAAAATCAAATAAATAAAATAATTATTAAAGGGTTAGTTTACCCAAAAATTAAAGTTTCGGTCATCATTTACTCACCCTATTGTCGTTCCAACCCCGTTTATCTTCAGAACACAAATCAAGATCTTTTAGATGAAATCTGAGAGATTTCGGTCCATCCATTGACAGCCACACAACTGACTCTTTGACACTTCAAAAGTTCATGAAGAGATCGTATAACTACTTGTAAAGACGAGATTAAATTTAGGCTTTTATTTACATATGAACATTCATGAAAGCACATCAGATATGGTAAACGGAGAAAAACCAATGAGGTTCATTCTCGTGTTACGCATCACGTTTGAGCATCAGCAAGAACCAATGAGGTTCATTCTCATGTTACGCAGCACGTTTGAGCTTCTGCTGTTTATGTTCCCTGATCAATGTTTATATGTGAATAAAAGCCTAAATTCAAACTGTTTTGACACGCTCAAAAGTGATCGTGTCTCTACCCTCTTCAGAAAATTTGGACTAAACTGCTCAATTCATATGGATTAGTTTTACGATCTCTTTATGAACTTTTTGAAGCATCAAAGTGGTAGATGTGTGGACTGTCAGATTTAATTAAAAAAATATCTTTATTTGTGTTCCGAAGATGAACAGGTTTGGAACGACATGAGGGTGAATAAATGACAGAATTTTCATTTTTGGGTGAACTAACCCTTTAAGAAATTATTTAAATAAAACAATTAATTAATAATTAATTAATTAATTTAGATTCATTAAAAATTAATTAATAAAATAAATGTGAATACAAATAAACAAATTATACATTTAAATGAATACAAATTAAATGAATTTAAATAATTGGAAATAGACCAAAAATAGAATATTATTAAATAATAAACTTAAATATAAACAAATAAATCAAATGGTTTGTGTAATACATAAAACATTTCTGGGCTGAATTTCAAACAAAAATAGCTATATATCAGGACACCAGGACACCATTACCGTGTAATTGCTTATATGGTGATTTTGGTCATTCCACCCACCGCAAATACAATGTAAAAGGACAAAAGAGTGGCTGAATCAAACCGTGCAATCGAAACAAGTGTGAAAACAACCTCAAATCACAGTCAACAAGCAGAAAACATCCATTATCTCAAAATACCATTCGCCATTCTGATCGATTCCTTCTAAAGCGGAGACACACAATTAGCCACACATTTATTCTGCAGTTACAGTGTTTGACGTATCAGGCCGCGCAGACAGTGCGGTTATAGATTGTGTCATAGTCCGCAGGTTTCAGTGTGGGCCGAGGATAATGAGATGAGCGAGGAGAAGGTCAGCCGAGGTGAGAAACAGCGGGAATCTCCTGGAACGAGAGGGTCACTGCCACTGAGGCAGAGAGGATTGTGGGTATAATGTAGAGAGGCGAGACCGCAGCAAACTCCCACGCTAATAACACAGACAGAGCGAAAACATAAGTTCCTGATAGCTTAGTATTTGCAGAGCAAAATTATGGGTTTCATTAATGCATACCAAAACACAGCAAAAGAGTTCAGATGAGTGTCCGTAAACTGACTCGCTTAATTAGTGGAGATCGCTTAAGTATTAAGTTAACGCTTGCTCATAGCTCATCAAATGTTGTATCTTTTCTTACATTTTTTAAACTAGTGGACAGTAAAATGACACCGAATCGCTCTTACTTTTTTAACCCCTCCCCTTCATCCACCTGACTGCATTTTGTAACATGAAGCGCATCCAAGTTGTCACTGGATAAAATACACTCCTGCTCTACATGTTGTCTGATTTTAATCTGAAATACAATATTCAGTCAACTATATTACCAACGTACGACCACAACGACACTGCAAACATAAAGTAACAAAGACATTTTATGTTAGGTTTGTGTCTTTCTATTCAACAAAGAATCCTGAAAAAAAAGTATCACGGTTTCCACAAAACTATCAACTATTTTAAGCAGTTATAATCAGAAATGTTTCTTGAGCAGAACATCAGCATGTTGGAATGATTTCTGAAGGATCATGTGACTCTGAGACTGAGTGATGCTAAAAAAAGCAAGAAATATTATGTAAAATGTAAAAATATAAAACCATATGGCTGTACTTTTACTGAACTATTACTTTTTAATCAAATAAATGCAGTCTTGGTGACATAAGAGTTCAAAAACATTAATACATATTATTACCATCCCGAAACTTTTGAATGGTAGTGTAGTTCGTTAAATAAAGTGAATGCATTTTTAATGGAGATAATTATGGAAAATCCACCAATGGCTTACTTAGTCACTGTACATGCTGACATAAGGTCATCTACTGAAACATTCTCTGATTAAACTAAAAGAAAAGCACAATTCAGATGAGATTATCTGTGAGCTGGACCAGCCAGGACAAACCTGCCAGCAATCTCTCCAGAATATCCTGCATTAATGAGACCGAGCCAAACACAGATAAAACTAATTAACCTTGTCTTTTAATAGTGTCTTCTCCTAAATGCCACACAAGAACAACCCCTGGTGGAGAGCAAGTGACCATCATGACCAGATCATCGTCCTCCCAGCATTATCTCACAGAGCTTCCCTCTCGCTCTTAAACTCTCCTAATGAACCGATGGGATCATGGCCCCTGGATCCCAGTTAAACAATAAAAAAGAATGGAAGAAGAGGAAGGGTTAATGTTCGACATTTATCATCATGTCAGCACAGCCAATCAAATGCACATTTTTAATGAGCTCAGGGAACTCTGGGAGATAATGAGTGCCACTGTCACTCCGCAAATAAAGGTCTGGTGCTTTATGCATCGCTATAGTGGACGTCAGCATATAACCATCCTTATACAATCAGTTTGCACTTTCAGGTCAACGACGGTCATGCAAGAGAACTTTGCTGAGCAAGTTAAAGTTAGTTTGCATCTAATGGTGCACAGGACACACAATATAAAATAACTAGAGATGCACCATTGTGAATATTTTGGTCGATTCCGATAACTTTAATATATCCGATAACCAATATATTGGATGGTAAATCGAAACTAATTTTTGAGAGCAAAAACAAAAGTCTCACCATTAAGAGCCATGTCCCAAGCACACACTTATAATGTTCTCATTATTATTTTATTTAGCCTGTATGTCAGACTTGCACTGCACATGTTGCACTTAATTGCATTTTTCTTTTTTTGAAGTGAATCCAATGATATTTCAAGCTATTCAAAACCATCAAGGAAAACAGTGTGCATCTGAAGTGTCTCAGCTGAAGGAAATATAACTAATATATCGGCCACATTTTCTTATCAGACCGATGAAGACAACATTAAAAATGAACATATATCGGCCGATACTGATATGGCTGATATATCGTGTAACCCTAAAAATGACATTTGAACATTTACTCTATTGAAGAATATCAGTAATCTATATCTGTCATATAGGCTACATAAAATTGTAATCAGGTTTGTAATTTGGATTTAGATTTATCAGCCAATATATCGGTTATTGGCTTTCAAACATAAATAATTATCGGTAGTGGCCAAAATGTTCACATCGGTGCATCCCTACATAAAATGAGCTGGTTCACCCTGAAATGAATAATTTAGCAGAGCATTCCTGCTCTTTTAAAACTTTATGAAGCTCAGTAATGAAAGCTGGTATAAACAGCAGATTTCTCAGAGCTGCAGCTCGGCTCAGTCGTTCGATTGTGCACACGGCGAGGTAAAACACTTTCTGATGATGCGCTCAAAGCCCTGAGTCATCAGCTATTGTTGTTCAGAGCTCAACAATGAGTTTAGTCAAAGTTGGAACAGTCCAGGCCAGCACACAATAAAACAATAACAGATCTCAGAATAGATCCATTTAGTCATTTTAAAAAGTATATTAGTCACCCCCAAAATGACAAGTCTGTAATTTACCCACAACTATTAGCCTTCAGAAAACATAATATAGTGCACAAAACAGATTTAAGTTGTTATTCACTGAAAGAGATCACAATTTAACAACTAAAATGTTAGTATATTTTACTATTGTATGATTTCAGATAACTTTTGTGGTAGGTTTAAAGTGGCATTCTGTCATTTTTGGAGCTTGACAGCATCTGTCCTTATTCAAGATATAGATATAGCTATAGATATAGATATAGATATTAAACACCACATAGACAACATTAAAAACTTTAACATGTCTCTTGAATAAAGTAAGTGAACGACATGAGGGGTAAATGATGACTATTTTTAAAAAACTATTTTATATATATATATATTATATTATATATATATTATATTATATTATATTATATTATATTATATTATATTATATTATATTATATTATATTATATTATATTATATTATATATACACAGTACCAGTCAAAAGTTTGGAAACATTACTATTTTTAATGTTTTTGAAAGAAGTCTCTTATGCTCATCAAGCCTGCAGTTAAAAAAATAAAAAAATAAATATTATTACAATTTAAAATAATGGTTCTCTTTTTTAATATATTTTAAAATGTAATTTATTTTTGTGATGCAAAGCTGAATTTTCATCAGCAAGTACTCCAGTCTTTGGTGTCATGATCCTTCAGAAATCATTCTAATATGATGATTTGATACTCAGTTATTATCAATGATGGAAACAGTTGTGCTGTTTAATATATTTTTTTGGAATACTTTTTTCAAGATTCATTGATGAGTAAAACGTTAACAGCATTTATTCATAAAAACAGCATTTATTCAAAATAAAAACATTTCTAACAATATAAATCGTTACCATCACCTTTTATCAATTTAACGCATCCTTGTTGAATTAAAGTACTAATTTCTTTAAAAAAAAAAAAGTTATTGTTCCCAAACTTTTGAACGGTAGTGTATATTGTTACAAAATATTTCTATTCTAAATAAATACAGTTCTTTTTAACTTTTTATTCATCAAATAATCCTGAAAAAAGTATCTCAGGTTATAAAAAAAATATTAAGCAGCACAACTGTTTCCAACATTGATCATAAATCAGCATATTAGAATGATTTCTGAAGGATCATAAGACACCAAAGACCGGAGTACTGATGAAAATTCAGCTTTGCATCACAAAAATAAATTACATTTTAAAGTATATTAAAAAAAGAGAACCATTATTTTAAATTGTAATAATATTTCATAATATTACTGTTTTTTTTTTTTTTTTTTTTTTTTTTTAACTGCAGGCTTGATGAGCATAAGAGACTTCTTTCAAAAACATTAAAAATAGTAATGTTTCCAAACTTTTGACTGGTACTATATATATATATAGTATTTTAATATTTTATATGCAATATTAAAATAAATTAATAAATAAAATCCATTAAGAAAATAAATATTATATACATAAAATAAGTACATAAAAGTAATTAAGTAAATAAAAACTAATTAATATAAAATACGCTGTAAATGAATTAATAAATTAATTTAATTGTAATATTTTATCAAGGAAAGATCTTCTCAAAATAAAACGAGCGTGACAACGTTATCATATGTTAATCAGGATGACGTTTAGGTGAGAACAATAGTTCTGTTGGGCAGCTAGTGAGAGACGTCACATATGTCTGCTGCATCTACATCACAATAGACCAATTCATGCAACACCACTGACAGGACGAGTCTTAAATCGACCACACAAAACACACACTCTCTCAACAAATCTCAATAAAACAGCACACCCCTGTTTGCTCGGTCTCTGGCAGGTACAGCTGTGCCATAAGCAGGAGAACGGGACGATTCTGAAGCCGACAGAAGAGTCATTAATCTCTGTCAGTCATGAAGACGCGAGCACACTGGATTTTTAAAGCCATGTCATCATTGACATTTACTAGCATGTCGTTCTCTGACAGGCCCAAAGCTGGAGGGTGTTTGATAGAGGACGCTATCAAGGCTCCCACAGGGGGCCAGAAACAGCCTCAATGTTTTACGAGTGCAACATCAAAATAACAAAGAAAATATTATTTATTCAAAATGACCGACCGAGTCCCTTAGTAGTGCATCACTCAGAAACTTCAGTCATCATTTACCCCTCATGTCGTTCACTTACTTTATTCAAGACGAGACATGTTAAAGTTTCCCTGTGGTGAGAATCAAGTTTTTAATGTTGTTTATATGTCTATGTGGTGTTTTTATTATGCTTTAAGACAAACCATGTGTAAATTCATAAGTCGACTCCATTGCTGAGTATTTTCTCCTTAAAACTGCAGTGAACAAAAGACTGCAGTCTCAAAAATACATTTTGTTTCTGACGTCACAAACTACCTTGTAACCAATCAGATCAAAGTGTGATCGTCAACGAGTGGATCTCTGAGCTGAGTGAGTGAGTGGAGGCGGGGCTCATTTGCATATTCATAGAACCTCATATACTAAATGAGGCAAGAGTGTAGAGTTACATTCAAGCTATTTTGAATGTTTTGAATGATTAAGTTAACTTCCATGAAACAGACACTGAAACTGTGAAATAAATTGAACAAGCAGAAAAAAATCATTTTAAAGTCTTAAATTAATATATCACAATCAAATATGACAAAAAAGCACCACATTGGAAATCCATACAACTTGTGTGTTGTATAATGCAAGTCTTCTGAAGTCATATGATTGATTTGTGTGAGGGACAAGATGCTATTCACTGAAAGCTCTCAAATTAACTCATGCTCATGTACGTTTCAACATGGCATGTCAAGACGTGTCCTGCCAGGCTAAATGACAAACATTGGTTCTTGCATGTCTCATGACTCTTTTTCCATTGACTTTAACATTTAGCTTATTACAGAAAATAAAATAAAAGGAATAAAAAGCCAGGACACTATAAACTGATCAAAAGTGACAGTGAAAACATTTTTTTTTAAATGTTTCAAATACATGCTGTTCTTTTGAACTTTATATTTAAAGAATCCTGAAATAAACTGCATCATGGTTTCCACAAACATATGAAGCAGCTCAACCGTTTTCAACATTGATAATCAGAAATGTTTCTCTAGCGGCAAATCATCATATTCGAATGATTTCTGAAGGATCATTTGACACTGAATCTATATCTCTATCTCTATATCTCTATATCTCTCTCTATATCTCTCTCTCTCTCTCTATATATATATATATATATATATATATATATATATATATATATATATATATATATATATATATATATACAGGGTGCGATTTGTGAAAAAAACAGAGGGGGGGATGTTTCGAAAAAAAAAATTTATTTATAAAAATAAATCATGAGAACATGAACTTCATTCACTGCATTTGCTGCTCTGGGGTGCGTTTCCCGTACAACTATATAGTTCGCTGCTTAACTACCATAGTACGATGCATCGTTGGAGAAATCAACTAGCCAGTCACGACTGTTTCCCGAAACCGTCTGTCGCAAAGTATCGTTCAACCACGTTGGTTTATGACGTCTCGCACGTGGTGGACTAATAACTTATTTTAATTCATCTGTTTGAGATCGAATTAACGCTAGATTTTGTCATATAAGTTACAGACATGGCATCTAAAGACCATTTCTAATTTTTCTCTGTTATTTTGCTTTATTGCCAGACTCAATATTTGGCTCGTTCTTACATAGTAGAGCACGTTCGCACATGCGCAGTCTTCAAAAACGGTGCTTTAAATCTCTTGACAAACTAAAAGACGTAAATTACATTTATGTATTCTAAATAAATAACACGGGTCCTACTGAATGTCAGCTTGCTTATTTTGCTAAAGATAAGGATTTATTCAGTCTACATCTCATGTAAACTAGAAACTATGCTTCTAACGAGCTGTCGTTCCAACCACACAAGTTTGCGATGCTGTTTGCGAACGTTCGTTGGAACGATGGTTTCGGGAAAGACCAAATCGTTGAACTATGCTGATAACGACGGAACTTGCGACCATAGTTGGCTAATGATGCTTTCGGGAAACGCACCCCTGGACCCTTTTCATTGTTCCCAGCTAGCTAGCTAGTTTTCGCGCTGAAAAAATACATAAATATTTGTACTTGGTGGCATTCTGAAAAGCCGTACATGGATCAAAGCTAATGGACAGGATCAGATAAATCAGAGCTTAGATTCTCTGGCCGAGCCCGAACTTCACCCGGGCCGGGCCCTTGATCGAGCACTTGTGTTACAAAATGCAACACGTCACGTGTCATGCTCAGCGAGCGTCTCCTCCACTCGCACGCATCACACCGGCCCGGGATAATAAACTTTAAAAATATTTATTTTGTTTAAAAATTATTCTATATTCTAAAACCTTGTTGAATTAAATTAGAGTTGTAGCCTACTTGGCCATCCAAAGTTCATTCTTGTTCATTTTCTGTGTTCATCATTGTTCACGGTTTTTTTTTTTTTTTTTTACGTTTCTTCATTCGGACCCATTTGCGATCCATTTCATTCTGAATAAACAAACAAGGCAGTTTACATGATTTGTCCTGGTTGCATTATTCATTAAGATAATAATTAATAAATGCACGCTCAATTACCCGTGAACTTGATAAATGTATATGTTTTACTATGCACAATTGCCTTTCAACTTCTGCCTTTCAGATTCTGTAGGCCTATGTGTTGTAGCCATTAAATAAGCTAATTTAGTTTAATATTTGTTAAAATATTATAATGGTTTTTTTTTTCCATCTATGTTGATTTATGAAAAGTGAACAGCACGAGTAAGATAAGATGTGCAGTATATCAGGAGACTTGTCAGACTAGTCAGACATGATTTTGACCACTTCATTAAGTTTTGTTTTGCAGAAAGCCTTTCTTTAAAGTGAATTTCGTTTTGTATAAATTGTATCTTAATTTTAATACATGTTTCATCAACGAATTGCATGTATTAAATAAGAAGCAAATATAGCAGACAATAGGCTATAATCATGGAGGCGCGCCGCGGTCACTTGCACTGCACGTTAACTGGAGTGCATCTCATCATAAATTAACAGAGAATATTAAGAAATAGGCTATATCTAAAGAAAGCTTGAAATGTCTTTAAACGAAACAATTCTAAACGAAAAGAAATATGCAACACTCTGATGTAATCCATGCATTTCTCCATATATGCGCATTCACGGAGATGGCGATCGTCAACTTCATCTTTGCTTCATCTCTCCTTCCCTGGCGCCACGTACCCCTGGTTATAACGGCCCAACGCCCACGTATTTAAAAAATGGTCGTGTTTAAATCGGGCTCGGGCTCATGATTACAGTTAATGTGTCGGGCCGGACCGACAAAGTCAATTCGCCTCATTCGGGCTTCGCGATACCGCGCCGCGCGAAACGCCTTCGCGCCGCAGGACCTCTAGACTCGCGTAAACGCGTCTTTACATTGATTGAAATCACTCGCGCCAGACACTCAGAAGTGAGTGAGTAATAAAAAAAAACCTTTGCTTTAGCCTCAATTGAGTAAAACACCGTGTGTAACTTCGGCCATTCTCAGTGGTGTGACTGGGACACTAACTCTGCTCGTCATCATAGAAACAGATAATCAGATTGTGATGTTTATTCCCGCTTAAGTAATATGTTGATATGCGGCGTAAAAAAGACCTGCAACCGTCTCGCAAGTGTTGATAGGCTATTACTCGTGAGGTGTAACCAGCGCCGTGGGCGGGACATTGAGATTGAGCAAGTCTGCAGAGTGGTGATTACAGAGAGGCTGCGGAGCCAGCCAAAGTAGCGCATTTTTAAATAAAATGGACTTTAATCAAACCACGGATCCGTCACCCGTGATAAGTTTTGTGATCCGCCTCGCCACTATGTAGTAGCACTGATCACTTTGAGGGGGGGATAAATTTATCCCCACCGGGGATAAAAATAAGTAAGCAGAGGCAGGGATACATTGACCAGAAAGGGGGAAATCCCACGCATCCCCCCCGGCAAATCGCACCCTGTATATATATATATATATATATACATTCAAATAAAATAAAATAAGTTACTTTAAATTGTAATAATATTTCACAATAATAGTGTTTATCAAATGAATGCAGCCTTGGTGAGCAGAAACTTACCCATAAACTGTCTGTATAAAAAAAACACATTTTCTTTTAAATGATTTTAAAAACATTCAAATGTTCAATTCAACAGCACATAACAAATCTGTTCAACACAAAAACATCTGTTCTCGACTGCTAATGTGCCGATTTACAGATTCAGAGGTTGTTTCACACTTTATAAGAACCAAACTCAGACTCACTGCTGAAAGTCTCCAGGACAACTGCACTTTTGTGTTTGACCTAACGGTCTGATATGGTTCTCTCTTTAATCCGGCTCATTCTGGTCTCCAAAGTGGCTGGACTCGACCCAAACAAAGAATCATCTCAGCTTATTGGATGGTGTATGGTAAATATGCCAAAGAGATGATGTTCATATCTGCCCATCTGTCAAAATGCTGGGCTGTATGAATGGGGTAAGGCCGGCCTTCTTAACCGAACAAGTGTGTGTGTGTGTATGTGTGTGTCTTGACCCTTTATTCACAGTCAATAGCACAGCATCAACCATCTGGCTGGAGGAGAGACTTAGATCAGACACCAGCAGGACAACTGAGGCCTTCAAAAACACAATCGATACACACACACACACACACACAGAGAAAATGCAGAGCGTGACAAACAGACATTGTCACTTTAATGCCACAGGTTAATGGGTGTTTATGAACATGGAGTTACATTATAGCTGTGTAACTTTCAGATAGGGCTGGGCAATAGATATAATTGAGATTTTGATCAAATTTACATTGATAACAATAGCTGCGTTTCCATTACCCTTTAAATATCACAAATTGAATTTGCGAATTGAAAATACACCCAAAGTCAATTTCACAAAACTCACAAAAATATATATATATATATATAAAGTCTGATGAGATGGTTTTTCAGACAATTCGAAAAACGAATATTTAGCAAAACTGCAATGGAAACGTACGTAAAAGTCGAATGATCATTCTTTAAAGACAGCGTGCTATGTTTGGACAGAAGACGAGACAGTTCTTTATTAAACTCACAAAAGACAAAAGAAAAAGCCACAATTTATCAAGAGCTTGAAGCAGAGAGGAGGGAGAAACACCTAGAAACACCTCATACGTGGCGCTCCCGAGTAAAAGTGGCTTTCCATGCCATTAATGCTTGGAAAACATGCCTACGTCTCCTTCGATTAAAAATAATGGCTAGTGCGGTGGCTGCGATTTACATAAACCTACCAACATCCGTTGCCATTATTATTGGAATTACTTACGGCGAGACGGAAAAAAAGCAAGAAATTACAGTTTATAAAGTTATCATTTTAGATATTTTTCGAACACAAACGCATTATTTTGCTTTATTAACCCCCTGGAGCCATAAGGGTTATTTTTATGATGGATGGATGTGCTTTTGAGGGCTTCAAAATCTCAGTTACTATTGACTCCCATTATAAAGATGGGAAGAGCCAGGATATGTTTTAATATAACTCAGATTGTGTTTGGCTGAAAGAAGAAAGTCATATACATCTAGGATGGCTTGAGGGTGAGTAAATTATGGGATAATTTTCATTATGTTTTAATGTTTTTGTTTGTTACTTTTGTGCTCGTGTCGCCTGAGGCCACTGCTCCCACGTGACTGAGAAACTTAAAGAATAGGGTTGCATTACACATTTTATTGAATCACCACAAATGTATTAAAAGACTTTTAATGGGAAGGTTTTATATTAGAGTAATATTCCTTCACCCTAAACCCTGAGCGCTTCCCTCTGAGAAATCCATTTATCACATCTTCTCAGACCAAAGCTCATAATATCACATAACTCGAATCCCTAATCCCCAGATTATTCAAAATTCATGTTGAAAATCTATTAAGAATTACTCAAATGTCTCTAAGGAAGACTAATCTACAGACGGGCATCGCGCTGCCTTCTGCAAACTGAGAAATACAACTCTAAAGAGGGATCACATTACAAACACTGTCCAGAAACGCATGTTTTTATATGATAACACACATCCTCAATATAACTAAGACCTGGATTGAGGACATTCACACAGGCTTGGCTTGAAATCTGCAAGAGGTTGGCAGGTATACTTAGTGACTTCTGACTTGCAAGATGCACAACAGAGCTAATACTGATATAAAGTGATTCACTCAATATTTTACTGCGCTTATACACAAATAAATGGAGTTGAAGTTATTAAACCAGACACTTTTCACTTGGTGCAGCATCTTATAAAACACACAAACTACAATATAACCATCAATATAAACTATCACAAATTACAAAACATGAAAAAGATTGGGGTGTGCATTTCAGTAGTGCTTACAAAAAAGATATAGATATTTTTAAAAAATTGTTTCTGGAGTTTATCTCTGTATGAGTGAGTGTGTGTGCATTTTGAAAAGGAGTTGTGGAAATTTTCTTCAAGGACGAATGACACCACAGGATATTTCCGGCCCAAAACAATACTAAAACAAATGTTGAGGAAGCCTTCAAAATGTGGCATACCACAGTTAAACAAAACAACTGGAAAAAGTATCAAGCTAAACTACAAGTTACTAACAAAAACCTGTTATCGACAAGTTATTATAAGGAGGAAGCACCTTTTTCATACACAAAAGCATTTGAATGATATAATTAAAGCAGATGAGTTTTTATTTTGCACAAAAACAAAAAACTCAATTTGTACAGCAACACCAAACAATAACTTAAATTTACATTATAAAACTATAAAAACACCTAGTTAATAGATAAACAGCCATTTTTCATTAACAAGACTTAGTCTTAATCTTATAATTTTCATCGTTTCTTTAAAATGAACTGATTTATTGAAATGAATCATGCACAGCATCTGATTATTGAATCAGTTTTACATGGTTATGCACAAAACATGACAAAAACATTGATAAGTTAGCAGAATCACTACTTTTAATTAGTTACTTCAGAACAAAAGACAAAAGGACAAAGTGAAGAACTAATGAGGCTGTGAAAAGAGACAGATTCATAAGAGCAACACATTCAACAAGAGATGAGCCTTTAATTACTGTTTGGATGCCAGGAGTTCTCCAACGCAATTACATTTTCAGCACACTTTACTTTGATTTGTGACAGAGTTTGTGTTGATACGAAATTGAATGAAAATTAAATACTACCATATGAACAGTGCAAATGACTTTTGGTAAACATCCTATAATGGTTTGATTAATAGATAAATGTAAAAAAAAAAAAAAAGAAAGAAAGAAAAAGAGCCAAAATCAGTGTTAAAAACAGTTAATTATTCAATGCATTGCATGTACAATGTCACAGCACGAAGCTGTACACTTATCGGAATACTACTAGAAAATTATAGTGCCAAAAATGGCACTGTACCCAATCTGTTTGGCACATCTTGCAAACTGACATTTTTCAAAGTTAAAAAAAGCAGTCATGTCACGCAACCGTGTTAAGATGATTGATCAGTGTCGTCACCGTCCATGAGTACTCGCGTCTCGTCTCTCGCCCTCACCGGCCCGAGTCTTTCTGACACTTCTCATCTGACAGGGTCCAAACACAGACCAGACTGTGTTTGAGGTTAATCAGGAGCACACTGGAGATAATGACAGATTATACGCTTGTGTGTGTGAGTACAAACAGAACTATTGTCTCGAGTCAAGCTGCAGTTCTCACTGGCGGCTTTACTGAAGCCAAAGGAAGTGGCATTTCCTTATCTGGGGAGCCAAAGTGTTGGGTAGAGCAATCCTGACCGCCACTGCAGAAACCGCCAGAATACCGAAGTAAACAACACTGTCTAAAGTCAGAAAGAGAGTGATGACAGCAGAGAGATAAGTGGCAGTTTGTGAGGACTGAACGCAACCAGTCATTTTAGCTTGCATGCTCTTCGGTACAGTACGGCTTATGTTCAAGGATGTTTGCAAAGGCAAGCATCACGATTACAATTGCTCATACTTAAAGTCAGCATTAGCCGGAAGCTGCGATATTCTTTTCTTCTCTGTTGTGACGTATATCTGAGTGAAACGGCTTCTCGGACTAGAAATAAAAAGTAGGACGGGACTTGATTTTGTCCATGAGGAATTGATTGGATGGTTGTGGTTTGCTATTGGTGGATCTCATGTGAGTGACAGGTTGTCCCGCCCTCACGCCAGTAAACATGTCATCAGAGAACAGACGAGATGTCACTGCCAGTTATTTTGATTAAAGATTACGAGGGTACATGAATGAAAAAAATAATAACTAATCATGTGCATGGATAAATCATTTAAAATAAACACTGCAAGATTCCATAAAAATAAAATAAGAATTTTGATTTCATGGGGACTTTAAAAGTGGTTGAAAACGTAGCAACTACCTGAAACATTGTGACAAATTTATTTTAACATCTTATGCCTGCAACAGACTGTGTGATTTCAGCAACCCTGTAAGATCATTACAAATCACAGTGTACGACATGGATTTTAAAACTTGGGTACGACATGTATGTGTAGACTGTACGACGATGACACCTATTGAATCCTAAGCTACGACTCAAGTTAGTATAGAAGAATAAAACCTCATCAGCATGAGCTAGTGGTAAACTCTATATCTGCTCTATTTGAGCAAGGTGAATCGCAATTGGCAATTTTATGCCCTGAAAAAAAAAAAAAATATATAGAAATCGACGGACGTGGTCATGGCTAGGGAAGGAGGCCAGCTTGGCATGCCAATTTTGCAAATGGAGATTGAGCTAAGTAGTTTTAAGTTTTAGCAACATGTCGCGTTGATCAATACGCCATTTTCATGTTGTATTTCTATTGGCTAGTCAGAAGACATAGGTGACGTCGTAGCAGCAAACACACCGAGATGATCATGCTAAATTTCTGATACCGTCAGACAATTATCACAGGCTATCATTGGTCACAAGACCGTGACAACGGCCGTCTATGAACCTCTCTCACTGTATGACGTAGAACCCACGACCACAGAAATCGCCCTGATTGGTCATCTTTCTTCTGGAACAGCTGAGTGTGTGTTTCAAAGTGTAGTGCGGTTCTATGGCGATCCTCAAGATCTGGTGTTTTTAGTGTCTCGGAGCACCTTGATTTGCAGTAAATGCTGCCAACCAATGCTGGTTTCAACAGAACATGCGAAAGAAAACCTTGGAACATCTTAATGACTGCACCCTATTAAAGTTTTGCACATTCAGAAAATCTTTGGCTAATCTCTTGTTTCTCTGAGCTGGATTGATTTAGCCTTGTCAATATGAAAAAGCACATGCCACACTAATATAAATCATTCATACAGAGCGAAAGTCTCAAAGGATCAACAACCGTAAGAAAAGGGAAAAGAAGTCGTTGCTCTCATCCACGTGTTATGGCACATTAATGGTGCCGTGTTTACAACACAGCACTTCAACTTTAATCAAAAGGGGTAAGAGTGACGGTAACGTGACAGAAGTGAAGGACAGGAGAACAGCGGCGTCTCATTTCACATGCACACAATGAGCAGTCAAACTCCAAACACTCATTAGATCATGACTGCAAATACGGCGTAACCGATATGACATTTGCATGCTTCTTTCTTCAAGATTGTTATGTGAAGATGAGTGGCATAAAGCATACATCTACAAATCTGAGAATGTCACCCATCAAACAATATGTTATTGTGCTGGATGACAGATCTGAAGTTATGACGGAAAGAAAGAAAGAAAGAAAGAAAGAAAGAACAAAACAATGAACAAAAGAAAGAAAAGCTTAAGGGTGAAATGAAGGAAAATAATTCCATTTATTTTTTACATTTTGGAAAAGACATGATGCTAGAGCTGCTTGATTAATCGTTAATTAATCTTTTGCAATGTCTTTTTAAAAAAAATAACATTTTCTAAATGACAATGATTCGGCTGTGTCTATTAAACCTTTGACAAGTAAGATCACAGCGAACATTTAAATCTGTGTCGGCGCTGTCGCTGATCCAAAGAGAGCATCTGTCATGTATAGGTATGAAACCGCTTCACAAACAGTCCTTTCAACCACACAGTATCATTATTTCTGTCTTACAATGATTTAAATTACCACTGAAATACTGGGATAAAAGTTTATAGTTCGAATATAAACACTGACATCCATGGTAAAATCTGCGGTAGCAATCAAAATGGAAAAAAAAAAACTTTTGAAAGTAACTTGATGCTTCAAGTAAAGATTTTATCAATTACATCGTAACACCAGTTCAGTAGGTGGCAATAAGGGAGTTAAAAAGAATGTATTTCTCACTGAATCATTCATTCAAGAGATTCTTTCAACGACGCTGATTCATTCAGTAATGAAACATGTGAAGAATTTATGGCCTCGTTTACACAGTCAGTGAAATGTGACCCAATTCAGATTTTTGCTCATATGTGACACAGATCGGATGCGTTCTATGACAGTGTAAACAGGAAAAAAGCATGCATTCGGATATTTCGAGATCGGTTTCAGACCTCGTTCATTTGTGGAAATAAATCATATATGTGCCAATGCGACTGTCATGTAAACAGGCAGATGGGATTTTCTGAGGCATTAGGCAACGTCTCCGTGGTTTAATGACGAGAGCAACCCCGACGCGCTTCTGCAAAGGGACGGATGGCCCAACAAAACGTTGTGTCGTCGTAGGAGAGGAATGTGGACAAACGTTGACACAACATATCAAAGGTTGGCTTGCTCATCCTAATATTTCAGACCCACTGCTCCTCGTTGAAGCCCGCCACGATCTCATGAAAGTGCGTATCTATAACACGAATTTCTAACATAGAATTATCTATAACACGAGTTCCCACCAGTCCTGAGATCTCTCTTGCACACAATAACTGAAGCATGAGCACGCTGCAATGATGGCCCTTTTCGTCCTCCTCCAACTCAAAATCATGGTGATGTTTGGCGAACTAATAACAAATAACATGTTTTGTTTAGTTGTCGAATCAGAATTGTGGGAGAATCATGATCTTTTAAACACAAAAAGCTGTGATTCTCAGTTTATCCAGAATCGTGCAGCTCTTATGCAGTTGCTAAGGTGTTCTAAATGCATTAGCATGTTGATATGTGGTTGCTAGGGTGTTCTGGGTGCTTGTTTACTAGTCCAAGCATCTGATGTTTCGATCTCTTTTAATGAATTAAATCACATGAAACTATAATTAAGAATATTTTAAACTTTAACTTTATAAAAAATGAATGCAACAAACATAGCATGTAACATCCAGTTGTTTAACTACTGCACAAAAAAACCCATTCCATTGAGTAGCTGTCGCTGTTGAGTGGGTGACTGAGACTGGGTTTTCTGGTGTGCCGTTCAAATATTCCAAGCATGTCTGTGGAATGCCAGAATATTTACAGGATGCAGGAAGTTCAGCTGAGCCTCTCCAGTTCAGAGACGACCTTTCAAAAGTCAAATCACAAACACAAAAACACTGAAAACCTGAATTTAAGCATTGTGCCAGACTTCTTATGGAAGTGCCGAGCTGGCTCCTTTACCAAGATGCCCTCCGGAACTGGACGCGATTCCAAACGGCTGGTTCTCGTTAAACCTCTCAACCGATGTTTACTTCCACGCCTTAAATCAGAAAGGTATGTAATCATCCAAAATAGTGCACATATTAATTCATTGGTAAGCATATCGTAAAGTGCTTTAGATATGCAAAATATGCCAAACCTGAGGAAACAAACTACAATCAAAATTACCATCACATGCATCAGGTTACTGAAACGACTAACCAAAGCAAGACAAGGAAACACGACCTCAGAAATTATTCAAACACTAAACAAATTATGAAAATGTGGAATAGCAGTCACATGGACATCTTTCTGGGCAAAATACTAAATATTATTGATAGATTCACAATGATTTTACATATCAATTCTGATAAATTAACTAATTTGATTTAATTATGATCATGATCATCATAATGATTAATGTGATTTCTAATTCTAAATTTCTCATATTTTAAAAAGCAATATTAACAAAAATAATATGTACTGCTATACTGTGCGAAAAACATACCTTGATTATTTGCAACTAGATTTTACTATTTTATAAAAAAAAAAATAAAAAAAACATTTTGAATCTATGTGGCTACAATGGCTGTTCGGTTTAAAACAATATTTCCTCTGATTAGAAAAAAAGCAGTGCAGAGTAAATACATAATGACTAAACACAGATAACAGGATAATTAAATCCAGCTGAAAAATAAATATTCCCCCATGTTCATTAAGGACATATGCATACATATCTGAAAGGTTTCATGTGGTAAGCCTGTTAACAAAGAGTAATTAGACAACACGTTTTATTGTTCATGCATCAACACAATGCCTCCATCTCTCTCAGCCAGCCGTCTTTCTGCTGAGCTCTCAAAGCAAACTTCACTTCTATTCTCCTCAAGGCCTGGATGAACGGAACAACCAACACACACAAAGCCTATTAAAGCTGCTTTGGAAACTCCTACGGGACGGCAGCGAGTAAGCAGCACACCTCTCTCAGAGAACACTTCCTCAAATACCACAGGACTTACTCATGCAGAGAGACGGAGGTGTGCAGAGAATCCAAAAAAAAAAAAAGAGGATGTGAAATTAACCCATTACAGTCACAAAACCATAAACTGACAGATATGAACAACCATGCACTTTTATGAGGCGTTTGTTTTATGCAAAACTATGCTGAGAAAAAAAACTTAGTTTTAGATATCAATAAAAGTTTACTTTAGCCAATGCATTTTGACGTAGACACACTCCGTTTAATCCCAACACACTCTGTTTAATCATCTCCAATTTCGTCACATTCTCCATTCCAGTTCAAGTTGGTTCAGTGAAATGGTTGTTAAAACCACAGAGCTGATCTCAGAGTACGAGTTATGACTGATTTTAGGGATCTTCCTGAGGGAATCTTTGATCAAGACCGTGGGATCGGCCGGACCCGAGGCAACAGAGTGCGACGCAGGGCGAGTTTTAATTGCTGAGTGCGGGAGGGAAGAGACTGATATGTGCACGGGAAACGGGAGAAAGAAATGATTTGTGTGCTCAAGCAAAACATAATTATCTAATAATAACAGCAAGCACGAGTCTGTCACCGGAGATCTGAGGCGTTGTGCGTGTGGGGGGAGCATATAGACTCTGAGAAAGAATCTAACCGGACCATGACTGAAAAATCTGCATAGACCTCTTTCCAGGGGTTTTGCTTGCGGGAACTGGACAAAATGTGAAAGTTTCGGGTGAGAGAGTGGGATAAAATAAAAAATTGTTGGCGGGAGCGGGACAAAATATTGTGGGGGCGGGACTTGACTTCTAAATCAAGACACACCCAAAGCCCTTTGTCACATGACTCAAACCCCCCTAGTCACATGACTCTCAGACCCTTTTTACACCTTGTATTAAATGTGCCTTCATGCCATGTCGGAATTACTGTAATTACAATTCAAGTCCTCGTAGAGCTCGCAATTACAACGTGTAAGCTGGGAGTTTTCGGAGAGCTCGAACTTGTACCACCTGACCGCTGCAGATTCATTTAAGCATTGATAGTGCTGCCATGAACATCTCAAAATTACGATAATTACGACATGGCGTGAACGTAGCAAAACATGAGTCTCAGTCGATCTGGTCACAAGTGGCAGGTCAAGACGACTCACCATTTACACATGGTATTATTAATATGAATCTCAAAAGTGTCTCCTCTAAGCACTTGTTTGATCAGTAGCTTCACTCGCAACATTAGTTCATCACTCAATAATTCATCAAAGATGTTTTTAAAAATGCTTGTAATCCTAAATTGGATGTGTATACACACAAAAACACACAAAACAACCTGTCCATTCTGAAATTTCACCAACACATCATGGTGTATCGAGGAACGATGCAAGGGATAATAATAAGACTATCTATATCAGCAAGTCAGTAAATAAATGCATGAATCCAAACAATCAATCATTGGTGTATATATAATCTGGAGGCATTCAGAAAATGATGCCACTTTTAACAGTTAGTCTTTCAGGAGAGCAGCACACATAAATGTGCTTCAACATGTTTCTCTTTTACCTTTCGCAGTGTTGTAGCTTCACCTCAGTCTAGTGCACTTGAGAATTTAAATTACACCAATACGGAGGCAAAACTATTTAAACTCAACAAAGTGAAATTCAACCACCCTCAGGGTAAAAATACACACACACATCAAAGACTAGACGTTTCTACACACCGCCTCGTGCTCCTTTGCGCTCAGAGTGGAAGTCGCTATAAAAGCACTGAGCAACACAAACAGGTAGAGACCACAATATCTCAAAAGAGCTGAATAACTCAAGCAGAACAGAAGTTTCTATCTAACACGAACGCTGGAGATATTTTGAGTCTCCATCAAGGAGAGCAGATAAATCCAGAATTATGGGCTAGACTGAGTTTGCTGCTGATAAAAGATCCTACTGATCCAACATTTAATGCAATCCATAAAGTTCTTCTCCAGTTGAGATGGGGATTAAGATTCTATTATATCTCGAAAACATCCCTAAACTCTGAAAACCTCCTTCTCAAGAAAGTTAACTTATTTGTGTAAACTATTATAGCGGCTCAAGGAAACAGTTCAGTTAGGGAAATGTCATGACTAATAATGGCATGTCAACTCAGAGCCGTCAATCACAGCTGGAGGAATGAGGCAACACAACTGTAGCGTGACAACAATCCAGTCTATCATTATATAGGAGAAGGAAGAAACGCCTGGAAAATATAGTTCAACTTTCCTTTACTGTGGATGTGCTTGGTTAACATCTAGCTCTAAACATGTTTGGACACATACGAACCAGGGACGTAGAAGTTTTCCTGACTTAAATGGTTCAGGAATGATGAAAAACATGAAACTATCACAGATATGTTGATAATCAGTTGCCTGGGATAAAATCACTGACACTGCATGACACTGACCAATAAGAATGAAGTATTCTAGAGAGTAGTTCAATGTGATATCTGCACAAAATTGCTGTATGTAAACATAATTTTACACAATATTCAAATTCACAACATTAATTCTTTAAAACACACAAATAAGAACAAATAAACGTAACCCGTGTAGTATTAAGTTTATAGTAGCCCAATAAAATGAGTTTGTTTACATCAGGCTTCCCACGCATTTCGACTTTCCCAGTTTTTAATGATCCTGGATATGGATTTAAAAGTACTTTAACAGAGATATAATACGCAGTATCAGTGAGTATCCAATTAAATATTTCACGCCATGTATGTGTATGTAAATCTGTGACTGGAAATCACGGTTTTTAAATATCCATAACAGTGGGATGCCACAAACAAAACAAAACAATCGGGCGAAAGAAAGCTGGAGCTTAAAGAATCTTCCGCGGGAAAATACAACAAGCGCGAGAGGTTCTTCCAACATAACAGCGCGAAAACTTGTTACAAAGTATCAGCGCGCGAGTAACAATGAGAAACAAAGTATCCATGAGCTCCATTCGGGCCGCCGCGCAGGAAACACTGGAACTAGGCGCGTCTGTGTCAATCTCACACACACACACACACACACATCTCAAATATATAATAGCGCATTGATTACACTGACCCACAATCATAAAAACACTTCAACACAAAACATCCTCAATTAGTCTAAACTGGCATGGAAATATAGAATCTCACCATTTCTCCCCAAACTTTTGAAACAGGACTAAAAGAAGTTTAGTTGATGCAAGTTTCCTTCTTTACTCACCGACTCCGTACTTCTCTTTCTTCGTGGGCACCCAGCGCGACATCCTCACTGATGAAAGTGTTGTGAGACGCCCGTGAGTGTTGTTGTCGCTATTCCAAATATATATATCCAGAGTTTTTCCACACACTTTTTCTTTTCTCTGTAGGAGTGGAAAGACTCATCTAGCCGCCATTTTCCACCATCACTGAACTCATGAACCGCGAGGGGGAGATATGAGGAACTTTCTGTCATGTGGGACACCAGCGTCACCGGACGACCGGACAGTCCCTCACAAAACAACTACCATGGCCGCTATAATCTCGGCCAAAATACCAGAGCAAAGTATAAGTAATAATACAACTTTTGTGACTGGAATATTGCGTATGTATTAATGTTACATGAGTAGGCTACTTCTTTTTTTTATGCACAGATTTATTTTTATTTGTATAGCCTAATTATTTGTTATATGAAGGTCACGTTAAAATATATTTAGTTTTGCTACTTTTAAAATGCCTTTATTATTATTATTATTATTATTATTATTATTATTATTATTATACGTTTTGTTTGTAAATATTAAGGGTTAAAGAAAATAAATAACTTCAGCATATTTTCAGTATGACCATTTTTAATGACATTTTTACTCAAGACTGTCTCTTAGTTGTGGCGTCATTCCCACCGTTTCCGTGCATCATTTCTAATGAATCTCTTGTATTGTCAAAAAAGTTATATATATATAGATATATATAGATATATAGATATAGGATGATAATTAAATATACACAGTATATTTAATTTGTCTGTGTGTATTTACATAAAATGCATCCTAAAAATACACACAGTGTCTGAGGAACACAGAGTAATCTGATATTTCATTCCATAAATGTTATTTACACTGCAAAATCTAGTGGAAATGTTCATGACATTCATAAAAATAAAAAATAAACGACAGACTCCTGTGATTAATACGGGTTGGACAATGAAACTGAAACACTTAGACCACAGTCATTTATTAGTATGGTGTAGGGCCTACTTTTGCAGCCAGTACAGCATCAGTTTGTCTTGGGAATGACAGATACAAGTCCTGCACAGCGGCCAGCGGGACTTTGAGCCATTCCTCTTCCAGATCAGTGTCCAGGTCACTATATAATGCTGTGCAGACCATGAGATGTTCAACTTCACTTTCATGTTCATCAAACCATTCTGACACAAGTCTTGCCGTGTGTATTGGTGCATGCTGACACACGGCACCCCCTTCATGTACGATGTTTGAAACATTAGTTGCACATGGTCCTCCAGAACGGTTCGGTAGTCATGATACTGCAGCCCAAACCATCACCGATCCATCCCGCGCTTCACTTTGGACACTCAACAGTCCGGGTGTTGAGCCTCTTTGGGGCTTCTCCACACCACAACTCTCACGGATGTGGGAAAGACAGTGAAGGTGGACTTTTTCACATTGTCCACAGCCCAAGATTTGCACTGTTGGCTCACTGGCACGCTTGACCAAAGGTTTGGTTATAGTTATAGGCTTCATGATGAGATGGGACTATCAGGATCTGTCCTTCAGTGGTTCTCTTCTTATATTCAAGATAGAACCTTTAATGTTGCAGCAAACAATGTACAGTCTGAGGTGACAAATTTATCCTGCGGAGTGGCTCAAGGGTCAGTTTTGGGTCCAATTCTGTTTTTATTGTATATTTTGCCACTTGGTCAAATTATCAATTGTTTTAAAGATGTATCATATCATTTGTATGCCGATGATGTCCAGTTGTATTGTTCTTTTAATGATGCTGAGTTCCATCGTCTGTCCCTGTTCTTAGAGTGTGTGTCCTCCATTAAAGACTGGCTGGCCACTAACTACTTGCAGATAAACTCAAACAAGACAGAAACGCTAATATTCGCCCCAGACCATAAGACCCCGCTGATCAAACAGCACCTCGGCTCTCTAGGCCCCTCGGTCAAGTCCAGCCTCAGAAACCTGGGGGTTGTGTTTGACCAGGCAATGTCATTGGAGACACACTCGAAACAGCTTGTACGAAATTGCTTTCATCACCTTAGAAATATATCTAAAATTCGTAAAATGGTGTCGAAAAATGATCTGGAAATGATAATTCACGCTTTCATATCTACAAGACTTGACTACTGCAACTCTGTTTTTACCTGTCTAAATAAGTCTGCTCTAAACAAACTACAAACTGTTCAAAATTCTGCTGCTAGACTTTTAACAGGTGCCCCTCGAAGGTCTCATATCACACCAGTTTTGTCGGCTCTCCATTGGCTCCCTGTAAAATTCAGGATCGATTTTAAGATTTTAGTACTGACTTTCAGAGCCTTAAATGGGCAAGCCCCACAGTACATTCTGGACCTTTTGAAGCCCTATTCCGCTGGCCGGACTCTTCGGTCCTCTGGCCAGAACCTGCTTGTAGTCCCTAAGACTCGTTATAAGACACGAGGGGACCTGTCCTTTGAGTCTGTTGCTCCCAGATTGTGGAATGCTTTACCCCTATCCATACGCATGTCAGACTCTATTACCTCTTTTAAAATCAATCTGAAAACATGTTTATTTAGGCAAGCTTTTGGTTGATGGGTTTTCATTAGTCTCACAAAATTTTTACATATGTAAATGTTTTATATTTGTTTGTTTTACTTATGTTCTTGTACAGCACTTTGTGATTTTATCTGCGAAAAGCGCTTTATAAATAAATTTTACTTACTTACTTACTTACTTATAGCAGCCTGACCATGAATATTGCCTCCTGACGAACAGTTTTGGTGGAAACAGGAGAGTCGAGGTGCATGTTTTAATTCTACAGTGAGTTGGGTTGTTTTTGTTCACAACGGTTTTATGTTTTTGGTCAGTACCTGGACACCCCTTTCAGACAGCTTCCTCTTGAGTCAATTTGGATTTGGTTTGTCGACATCACCCTGGTGTCATAGCTCTCGATACACCTCAAAGATAAGCTGTCCTGGTCACAGATGCGCCAGTGAGACGCTCACCAACAATTTGTCATCTTTTGAACTCTGAAATGTCTACCATTATGCTGTGTGAATTGCAATATTTTATGTACAGCTGTGCTATTGCTCTGCCTATTCAACCTTCACACTCTGTTCTTACTGATGTAATGTAAAATCACTGAAGAATGGCCACCAGGCTGCACAAATATAGGCATGAAACATCCAGCATATTGGCTCGTGTTTCAGTTTCATTGTCCAACCCCTGCTATTTACCACTGTTAGGCACATTACAATGGTCTGCTGCTGTCCATAGCTAAAGAAACAGAAACACACACATATTGGCATCAACTACCTTTGAACGGTTTGATTGCTCACCAAGACTGCATTTGTTTGATTAAAAAAATACAGTAAAAACAGTAATATGTGACCCTGGATCACAAAACCAGTCATAAGTCGCACAGGTATATTTGTGGCAATAGCCAACAATACATTGTACGGGTTAAAATTATCGATTTTTCTTTTATGCTAAAAATCATTAGGATAGTAAAGATCATGTTCCATGAAGATATTTTGTAAATTTCTTACTGTAAATATATAAAACATTTATTTTTGTGAGTGAATGCAGCACAATCGTGAACATAAATGGACAACTTTAAAGGAGATTTTCTCAATGTTACAATTTTTTTTGCACCCTCAGATTCCAGATATTTAAATAATTGTATCTCGGCCAAATATTGTCCTATCCTAACAAACCACACACCAATGGAAAGCTTATTTATTCAGCTTTCGGTTGATGTATACATCTCAATTTAAAAAAATTGACCCATGTAACTGGTTTTGTGGTCCAGGATCACATATTGTGAAATATTTGACAGTTTAAAAATAAGTGTTTTATATTGTAATTATAATATCAAATTGAATTTATTCCTGTGGTGCAGTCAGCATCATGCTCCTTCTGATTTGCCGCTCAAGAAACAGTTTTTATAATTATATCAATAATACTGTAGCATGCACAGAAAAGCAAAGCTCAGATTTGTTTGTATTTTGAATGACCCAGGATGAAACTCTGTCATTTTCATATGGTCATTTTCTAAAATGTTTATTTTAACTGGGTTCTAAACAGACAGACTAATCTGTTTTCTGTCGCTTCTGTCCTAGTTTTTCAGTAAAAAAAGATTTTAATCAAAAAATGGAAAACATAATTAACAGCACTGCATAAAACATTATGAATCCTCTAATACTCACAACGAGACAATTTTCGCTGTCAGACTGTGGCGACTGCTGAAAATTTGATTATGGGGACCAATTAGAAAAGATTGCTCTGGGATAGCGTCTCGTAGCCACTGATTTCACTTAATTCCTGCTTTTCCAGAAAAATTATCACTCCGTTTGAGGTTAATTGTTGTTTCTGTGAAAGTATGTTGCTTTGCACACAAACCATCCCCAGATGCTTGTAATTAAAGCTGCTCTGTGGGAAAAAGACTGCCTTTTGATTCATAGTACACTATGCAAAACATTTCAAGAATGAACCTTTTTTGTTGACATCCATGAATACATTGCTTCCTCTTCTTTGTTCAATTGTTGTTGAAACTGGCCGCAGGCTCTAAAATACAAGGATTTGACTTAATCAACTTAAAAAGGAGTTCCTTTGCATTCATCTGAAGCTACTCATCGGTATAAATGTTACAGAAAGCGCTTTCATTGTTAGCCCACAGATACGTCCCTTTATGAGAAATGAATGATTTATTCTCACTCTGTGCAGTGGCCCTGAAGCGGGTGAAGAGGCTGTTTACCATTAATCAATGTGTGTACATCAGAGCACTGTTAGTTTAGTGCGGACCCCGTCACATGACACCTCTCTCTCTCTCTCTCTCTCTCTCTCTCTCTCTCTCTCTCTCTCTCTCTCTCTCTCTCTCTCTCTCTCTCTCTCTCTCTCTCTCTCTCTCTCTCTCTCATCATTATACCCAGTCTAATGTCCAGCCAGAAAGACAGCTTTTTTGCTTTTCTGCTATTTTTTGGTGTTTGATAAACTAACTATTGAAAATAATCAAAAAAAAAAATGTTTTTATGTATAGATTTTTTTATATTTCATAATAATAATATAATAATATATTTTTTATATATAGATATTATTATTATTTACCTTGTCCCACACCCAGACTTCAAATCTTGAATATTAATTATTATATGTTGAGCATGAGATGAAATATGTGAGGTAAATATCACTTGTAAAAGGAATACTTTTGTGCATAGTTTGTGTGCATATATATATATATATATATATATATATATATATATATATATATATATATATATGCAGTTTACATTTATATAAATATCAGTTTACATTTCCAAACATTCTTTTTGCCATTAATTGTAATAATCCAGTGAGATTTGTGCACAAGGAGTCTGACAACAGCCGGTATGATCTGATCTCACCATCATCGAGTCCGTCTGTGATTACATGAAGAAACAGAAGAAACTGAGACAGACTAAATCCAGAAGAACTGCGGGAACGTCTCCAAGATGCAAAGCTACAGTACTGTGAAAAGTACTGGCACTTGTCTTAAAATGCTGTAAAGTGAGAATGCTTTCAACAACTTAAAAAAACGGACTCGATTATGGTGAGATCAGATCATACCGGCTGTTGTCAGACTCCTTGTGCATACACAAATCTCGCTGGATTATTACAATTAATGGCAAAAAGAATGTTTGGAAATGTAAACTGATATTTCCTACTGACACACTAGCAAAAGATAAATAACTGACTTAAAACCATTTTTTTTTTGGGGGGGGGGGGGGGGGGGGGTATTAACATGCCTAAGACTTTTGCACAGTACTGTATATGAACTTTTTTAAACATTAGTTTTTACTCTATTTCATCTTATTTTCAGATTTGTTGTACTATTGATCATTTGAATTTTAGATCAGACGTCCCTGCTCAGATGGACTAACATCATTATAGACTCATTATAGACAGAGGAAATCATCAAATGAGTTTGGAACGACACAAGGGTGAGTAAATGCTGACAGAAGTTTTGTTTCAGGGTGAATTATTCTATGAATTGTTCTCCAGTGTCTTTCTTATTTTGCTTATTTCTAAGCCTTGGAGACATTTGACAGCTTTAATTAGCAAATCCCTCCGTAAACACAGAGAGTAAGCAATGTCGAGGCCAATGCACGGAGAACGAAACAGCAAATTACCCACTTAAAATTAGAAGCCAAATTGATCACAGGAAAATAATGTCCAGGACTTAACATGAAGTAGACGTAGAGCAGGATAGGGCTGCTTTGATTGTGTGAGTCATACAAGCTTTCATATTTCTTTCTTTTCTCTCTGCTCTGATGATAAAGAGATTCATTATTATCGGCAAAAGAATGTTGACCTGTCCCAACATCAGAGGACCGGACTCAACACACACCAATCTGCCTTTACATGTTTATTTATACTTCCTTCATATCAGTCTTCCCCTTAATGAGGACACCAGTCCACTTCCCTCAGATGTGCCGTCCTCATCCTGCAGGGGGCGCCGGTAGTTCTGCTCAGGGGATTCAGAACGCTTACTATGCAGTACTGTATGTATATCCAGTATATAGTATATTCTTGATGCATGCAATATTGATTTTTTATTTGTTTTACTAAAAATGCTAATTAATTTTGCATGTAATGATAAGATTAAAAGAAACATTTTAGAAAGAATTACAGTATGCACAGTATACGCTACTGCAAAAATAGTAAGCAGTATGGTACTGTAGTATACTATTGCGAACCTAGTATGTATAAAGTACATAGTATGCCTATATTTTTATGCATGCAATATCAATTCTTTCTTTTTTTACCACAAATGCTAATAAAAATTACATGGTGTGCTCAGGATGCATACTGCAGAAATAGTAAGCAGTATGGTAGTATTCTATTCTGAACATAGTATGCATAAACTGTATGCAGATTTTCTTTTTGCATGCAATATTTATCTTAAGACATTTTTTATACTAAATTTGCTAACAAAACATTTTTTATTTCCAAGGTGCCACGCAATCAGAAGTTTTATAGAAACATTTTATTTTGAAAAATGACACTGTATGCATACTATCAAAATAATATGAGTATAATACTATTACGAATAGTTTTTCTTTCCGAGTCCATAAGGGCAGACAGGAAACACAAAAGCCAGTGTAATTACAATAATGATGTAGGTTAGATGCAGTAACATCTGGGAACAGCCGCATGTCTATGTCACATGAGACGGAAATCTGTATTCAGATTTAGAAGAAAATGGTGAGCTATTTAAGAAAGCTTAATGTCTTTACTGCGGCAGATTGTCCCAGTTCACACAGCACAGATGAATCCTCAGTGTGTGAATGGCTTAGGATTTTTAAATGAAAATAAATTTTAAGTTAAATGCTGAATATATTCATGTAAAGGTTTGGCCAGATACATTGTTCACTGATCAGAATTTGTGTAAAACTATAAAATTATAGAATAGCAGCTCTTATAAGATATTTATATTAACTCAAATTGATATTTGATTGCAGACAAATCCGATCAAATTAGACATTATTGAGAAACTCCACACTCTATAACTCTTAAACTCAAGTTTTTTTTTTGGTGTCTTTTTCTCAGAAGAAACATCTGAAGACACAAGAAAAAGTCCTATTTTACTAAATAAAACCCATTTAATGCTATTTATGTGTAGAGAAACAACTGAGATATTAAAGAGATATCATTTGCGATTTCTCTAACAGGTCTATGGACATGCAGACAGTTCTGAAGCAGCAGAACAGAAGGGTTGTTTACAGAAACACCGGGACAGAGCGTCTTCACCCTGAAGATGTGTGTGCTTTCGTTGCCTGCGTGGTCTTGAGAGATCATGTGGGTGGCCCGACACAAACACTAACAACCTCATCATCTGATTCAACTCCCTGAAGCGCTAATTACCCAGCAGCCCTGGCGATCACATGCCCTGCTCCAAAACATTGGACACAACTGCTCTGTGTGTGTTAGATGTTACGGTTCTAACCCAGAGATGAGTTTGCAGGTCCAAAACTAGATTCTCTGAAGATATTCTGACTGGTGTTTGCCCGAGGAAAAACTCGCCGATGTGACTCTAGAGCAATGTGGGTGGTTTGCTGTGTGGTTGTTATGAATTTTTTACAGTATGCATGCAGATATTTCTTAATTATGTACATGCATGTGTGTGTATATATACAAAATAATTATACACAGTACACACATTTATTATGTAAACACAAACTTTGATTTTGGATGCGATAATCTTTTCACAGCCCTAATTTTTACCATGCTAGTGTTACATGTACTATGCTACATGAATATGGCATCCATCTGATACCCTAACTGTACCATGGTACTTTTGTAGTAAGATTTTTGTAGTAAAGATGGTGAAAGCAAGTGTTCTTTTTTTAATCATTAGTGGCATTTGCTATGGCAAGCATCGCTATTATGATGGCTCATTTGAAGGGTTAGTGAACAAACTCCAAAATTTAAAGGGATGGTTCGGAGTAAAATCAACCTGTCATTTGCACCATGACATCGAGCCAAACACCCCCCCCCCCCCCCCCCCCCCAGAAGCCTTTTTTCCCTTGGTTGAACATTTTTAAAGTTAGAGCTTATTTAGAGATATCAGCCGGATGACTTAGTGCAGGCGCTAATGGATCCAATTTGTATCTCGTAAATTACCCCACTAATAATGCCCAGAATGGGACCAAACTTCTACAGTAGTACAAATAGGTTCTGTACTCATAAAACGAGGCATTGGAAAGTTTGTAAGTACATCAGGAGTTTATTTAAATAACACTTGCCTGACGGCTCATGCTACTGCTAACCCGGATGTCGACGTCACTTCAGTGAGTTGAGAAAAGCCCGTAAAAGTCCTGGCAGAAAGCGATTAATAAGGATGTAGTGTAACGACGCCCAGTTCCAGGAATGCACTACAATTGTTGGTAGTACCAGTTTATAACAATTATTAGTTAACACTAAATTGTCAACACTTTGGAAAAAATAACAATTCGTCCGTCGGGTGTTTGATAATAACAATTCGTCCGTCGGGTGTTTGATAATAACAATTCGTCCGTCGGGTGTTTGATAATAACAATTCGTCCGTCGGGTGTTTGATAATAACAATTCGTCCGTCGGGTGTTTGGCTCGAGGTCATGGTGCAAAGGACCCTAGGTTGATTTTACTCCGAACCATCCCTTTAAGTATAAATAAACAGCTTCCACTCAGTTTGTTCTAAAGACATAAATGGATGTTTAAGTTGTGAAGCTTGTTAAACAAAGTTTCGCTGTTACTTTTCTAAGCAATCAGAGTTTTTTTGCCTGGTGGATAATGCAAAAAAAAAATCCAGTAAATTTATAATGAAGGAGGGAACCGAGCCATATCTAGAGACCAGAATATTATACCAGAAATTCTTGAAAGTGGGATCTTTTGACGACTAAGTAAGCAACTACCTATCAACCACCCACTCGATAGCTCGTTAAAACCACCCACAATGCCCTAGCGTTTCAGCAGAAAGTTTTGCACTAGCAAGCCCCACTCTCTGAAAATGCTCAAATCTCGTTTCTTTTCTTTTACTAAACTGAAAGAGAAGAAAATGCAAGTAGAACACTTAGTAGGGTTTATGCGGATGTTTCTTTTTCACTCTGGGTTATCTGTGTTAAACTGCAGAATCCTTTCTGAATCCAGTTCACTACAAGGTGAATGTTAAAAACAAAACAAAACTCCAAGGCAACATGTCTAGGTTGAAAAAGGGGGTATTTGCTGGCTGCGAGCAAACACACACACACACACAGAGACAGACACATCCCTCTCCCAGTGAAAAATAGAAGTTGTTCTGTAAGTCTTTTGTTCGTTCAGACTAGCACACACATTTATAGTCATGGCTGAGAGGAGACGGCACCAGCGGCCCCTCTTCACACTGCGAGAGGAATCGTCTCTCCGCTGTTGCCTCGTGAAGTCGGATCGTGTCGTCCTCATCAGAGCCGTGTGACACAGGTAAACAGTTCTGTTAACCATGCAAGCTCTCATGTCAGTTATTTGAATGTGTTCCTGTGTAGAATTGTATTGACTTTTTGAGAGAACACAGCAGTATGAGCTCAATTAGGACGTCACTGTAAAAAAAATAAAATAAAAAAAAATCTATAAAAATACATTTGCCAAAAGCATTAGAAGATCTGACAACTCTTTCTATTCTGCTTTTCTGGTGAATGTATCATATTTATCAGGATGTTTTGATTTTGATGTATTTTTACTGGAAAACAAGAATGTAGTGCAGTAAACATGCTTGAATGTTAATGACTTTATGAGAAGACTCAAATCAATGAGCTCAATTAGGATTTGTGATGAAGGTACACTTGCTGTTTTGTTCTTAAGATGCATTTTCTTTGTCTTTTTTATGGAGGACGTGAAGCCTTAAGGCTGGTGGCAGACACTTCAGCCCAACTGTACAGCTGGCAAAAACAGCATGAGTCTCCTTCGCAGGTCCTCATCATGGAGGAGGCCTGGAGAGCGAGGTCATTATGAGGGCCCTGCGACGCAGGTGAACGAGCCCCCTCGCAGAGCTCGTCCACAGAGCTGCATAGAAGGTGGCAGGATGGACAAATGGCTTCAGACACTAGAGAGACTCCAATCACGTCCTCTTCAGAAGAAAATACCTCAGTTTCCGGACAGGACCTGTTCAACACCGGTTCTCCCAAATGAGATGACGGGAAGTAACCCGCTCTGTCCTGACCTTTCCTCTCTCTGCAGGAGGAATCCGACCTCTGTTTGTGAGAGCCTGGAGTCTCATGCATGGAGCAAGACGGTTCACATTAAACCTGCTCCCGGTGCAGAAAGAGCTCAGTTCTGTGCCCTCGCTCCGGTTCACTTCGGCTGGCTGCCCACACAAAGACATGTGACACTGACGGACATATCTAACAACAGCCAAGACAACAGCAGGTGCCAGGTAAGAAACGAATAATGTGAAAGGGAAGTGATGTCACAGCGGAAGTTCAGAATAGCGCACTACCATACTATATAATATTTATGTAGTATGTATTCTGTGCACAGTTTTGAAAATGCAATATTTTGTGATTGTGAGTGATATATTATTTATCTTGTTTGTATTTATTTATACTGTAAGAATTGTTTTTCTTAGTCATTTGAAGCATTTTTTATTTTAATTATTTATTTGATGTTTTATACATATATATATATATATATATATATATATATATATATATATATATATATGTATAAAACCTGCTGTATATATATATATATATATATATTTTTTTTATTTTTTTAATGTATTTATTTATTTATTTATTAAAAAAAAAATTGCCCTTATATTTATTTAATTGTCAGACATTTTTGCATAAAATTTAATTAGCTATTCAACATAATTTTCCAAGACGGTGACTGAATGCCACTTGAAGAATTTGGCATGTGACATAATGAGGTCAAGTAAGAATAATGTACTACTGTTTAAAATATTTATCATTAATGGTGTTTGCTAAGGCATGCATCACTATGAGGGTTAATAAGTTGAATGATTCCTCAAATCATGTTTCTTGTTGGGGAAAGATGTTTCCTTTCTAACCAATCTGATTCGCAATATTTGCCCTATATATAACCACCCAGAGTTCTATAACTGTACTGCAATCAATATGTGAAAAACCACCCAGCAACCATCAACATCACTCTGGTAAATGATGGCTGAAAATGTAACAGTCCAGCGACATATTGCATTGCAGACTTAAAAAAACAGTATACACTCTCCAGTATGCAGTAAGCAGTATGCTAATATTCAATTCTGACACAGAGAATTTGAATTTAATTCATAAATTGCTTTTGGAATGGTTTTAAAGTGTCCCCTGATAATGGCTTATCTGCTCTTTGGAGAGGAAAATTGTTCTGATATTCACTAAATCACTTTTTTTTTACAATTTAGAAGTTGCAGTTGCAGTTTTTATATGGAAATAAGATTAAAGATGTAATAAAGTTTCATAGTAGAGCTCTACTAATACCCCTTTTCCACCAAAAAAGAACTGGTTTGGAACTGGTGCTGGTTCAAAGTTGGTTCAACTTGTGAACCTTCTCAGAACCTGTTTGTTTTTCCACTGATTAGAGAGCCCAGCGAACGACGTCGTTACGTCAATGTGTACGTTGCCATACGTCTTAGCTTTCGCCAACTTCAAGCATAACAATTACAATGGCGGACTACATCGTCTTTCTTCAAATGTTTCTCCTGGCTTTGCGATCCTATATTGGGGTCAGAAGAAGATGTTTAGAACACATTTGTGCTGCTCGTCTGGATTACTATAGACGGAGGTTACGTTCGAGAAGAAGTTCGACAACAACCCCGCCCCCAGCCCCCGACGTAAGCATGACGGGGTAAAAGAACGGTTCTAGTCCAGCAAAAGAGTTGGTGCCGCTTTGGAACCAATTTTCCTGGCCGAGAACTGTTTCTTTGGCTGTCGAAACACAAAGAACTGGTTCGCGAGTAGGCACTGGCTCCGAACTGGCACCAGAACTGCCTTGGTGGAAAAGGGGTATATGTCACATGTTGCCGTTTAGTGCCTCACTATGGTTCTATACAGTATTAAACCTTTTTGTGCACATAAGTTCAGAGTGATTGAGTCATCCGCACTGGAGATAAAAGCCTTCAGAGTCCTGCAGACTATCTGCCACCACACTGCACAACAATCACTCTCACCTCTACTGGGAACAAATCCCGGAAATGAACAGCCAAGCTCTCAGACCTGATTTACCTTAGTGCCAACTGATGCCAGAAAGAGAGAGTGAAATAGAAAACTGAAAGGAGGGAAAGAGAGAAAAATATCTGGATGACTGTCAAGCACATGAACTTCAGTGGCTGTCTGGGTGCTGCGCGAAGTCGAGATAAAACCGCTCTGTCAGCAGGTGCTTAGATCCATTCGGAACAGATTTAGGAACGAATAGATTCAACCACAGCAGAGCCAACAACAGGATCACAACAGTGCCGCAGGGCCCGGAGGATGGAAATGAATCCTAAAGCATTTGTGAACCATGCATATTTTCACTTTAGTCAATTTGTGCTCAAACTTCAGTAGAGTTTGGACACCCAAGTAACACTCAAAATGTCTGAGCTTTGTCAAAGTCACACAGGGGTACTAGCAGAGTTCATCAAGCTTCAAAACCTTCATTTGTTTTGAACCAGTGATTTGGAGCCTGTGTCAAGCTTCCAAAGTCACATGATATAAGTAAAGTTAAGTTAAGTAGGTCAAACCCTTTGGAATTTCTATGGTGCGATGATATCTGTGAACCAATGAACCAGTGTCTATATGGTTTATACCTGATTTTTCTAAGTTTGTAGAAAATTTAATGACACATTTGTATCATAAAAAGGAAATTGTAGTTAATAGTCTCTTATCGGCCTGATTAACCAAGCTTTCCATAAAAACAAGCCCTGCAATTGAATAAAATAACACATGGTATTAGATAAGTTGTTAATTAGCCTGGCAAGCCAGACCTACATCAAGATGTTAGGTCTGGCAACTCACCATAGGCACGGCTCAATCCGAGGGGCGGGATAAACGGCTGTCTTTCAAATTCCCTCTGCACGCAATAGGACAGCGCTTCAACCAACCAGAGCGTTTTCCCAACAGCGGAGCTAGTTGATAGATTTAACTTTTGCCATATCTGGCCGGCAAAACTACGAACACATCTTCCTTTTTTTAAGAATTACTTAAGTGCCGTTCTTTGCTCTTTTCTCAAAGAAAAACTTAACTCCAAGTCCTCCAGAGTCGCGGCCAAAGCCGATTCAAAAGACTGTTCTCCAGCAGCAACAGCCATTCTTTGTTTTCAAGTAGCAGGGAACCGTCGCAACTCTGTTGTCATTATGTTAAGCCCGCCCCGCCTACTCTATACACGATGTGATTGGCCTGACCCAATTTAGGTTTTTGCAGCTCGAAAGTCAATGGAGAGTTGCTAGACTACCCTGGCTGCAAAATACATTTTGCTGCCGCTAGGGTGCGTCTAGATTTCTAGGCTAGTTGTTAATAGCATTTAATAGATTTCACTTTCAATAAAACATTAACAATTGGTAAAAGGCGTTTTTATGAGCTGCATTTACACCGTTTGACCAACAGGTGTTGCGAGCGCTTTGAAAAAGTAAATCGTTTCGTGAAGCATTTGTTTCAGTTGATTCAAGGTTTCAAAATGCTTAAATTCTCCCATCACTAACTTTCAGAGTAACAACAGCTGTAGTTCATCGAAATGTTCCACTAATGCTTCACAAACACAGTCAAAGCTTTTGTAGTCTAATGCAATCTTTTATAGACTGATCATATCTGTCTGTTCTACAACTAAAGTCTGTGTGTTCTTTCAGCAGAAACTGAAGTCTCCCATCACTCCTGTATTGCTCAGCACTCCTGACAAACTTAACAGGCCAAGACCAAATGGTGCGTATTGACTAAGACATCATATAAAAGTTCTGAATGTACAGTTTGGTAGAGGGCACCAGTGATATGTTTGAAGATTTGAGCTTTACACAGTGCTGGTGTGAAATAGCATCTTCATTGAATTCAGTGAATTGCTTCATCAGCTGTGCATATTATTAATGGTTTTAATATTTCCCTGCAATTTTAAGATTTTTGGGGTAAAAATGATCAAAATGTCATTATTAAATGAGTACATAAAAATAATCAATGGAGCAGTACATTTAAAATAATGCATTTGGATCAGTCAAATTTGGTGGGGAATTTCAGGGCTATCTCATTCATTAGTGTATAATTACATCATGTATATAAAAGAAGGTCTGTGACATGCAGTTTTAGTGTTTCAACCACAGATGAAAGTTGAGCAGCCAAAGTTCTGGGGCCAGATTTAAAAAAAATGTAAGAACATTCTTTACAAGAATGTAAATTCTTCTTAAAGGGATACTTCACCGATTAGCATTAAGCTTTGTATCAGTAGAAACCCGGTAGTATTTTCGATTGGCCGTGCTTCCCTCCCTCATGCCCCCCTGAGACAAGAGATTTCTGTATTGTGTGTCTGGAAAAAAAACTCTGATGACACAAAAATCGTCATTTAGCATCATCATCGGAGGCTTTTTTGTCCAGAGGCGAGAGACTCCAGCCAGTAGGAGGAGCTCGTCCCGCATGTCTTCAACCCGCCCATAGGGGGATCTCACCATAAAACTCTGATGACACAAAAATCGTCATTTAGCATCATCATCGGAGGCTTTTTTGTCCAGAGGCGAGAGACTCCAGCCACTAGTAGGAGCTCGTCCCGCATGTCTTCAACCCGCCCATAGGGGGATCTCACGATAAAACGCCGTCTTTTCAGTTTCGAGTCACTAGTAGCCTAGTTGTATCATTTCTTCCGATACTGCCCTCTGTAACCGGGAGGCGTGGCATGGGAGTGTCCTCGTAGGGCAGCGAAGCAAGTGCATTCTGGGAGTTGTTGTCTTTCATCCACATGAGCCAAAAATACACCAACTTCTAAAATAATTTCACATTTCTACTACATAAATGACCCAATTTAAATACACATTCATCTTTCTTGAAATATCCCTTTAAGTTTTGTCTTAAGGACAGTTGTAAGGAAAAAAAGAAGAACTTTAAGTAGCATTTTTAGGGATACAATATATTCTTAAGCTAGAAAATAAGAAGTAAAACTTTATTTGTATGTTTTGCGAATCCCATGTAGCGCACAGAGGAACACAGAGAAAGTGAGACATAATCTTCTGTTTCTTAGTTCATTTATTTATTGGGTTTATATACTAATCTCTTTGTAGTTTATCTAAATGGAATTCTTTTACCTTATATATACTGTATATATATATATATATAAGAGTTTTTGGAGCCAAAGCAACATATTTGGAAGCCAAGGAAGGGTTTTTGTTGATTGTTTAGATCCAGGGACAAATTGTTCGGAGTCAGAGACGGATTGTCTGGGTTCAGAAGCAGATTGGTTGGAGTCTGGGATAGAAGAGTATTAGATTTTCAGTCTCTTCCGGCGGTTTCCTCAATGCCGTTGCCGTCCTAGTTCTCCCGCTGCTGCTGGGATCTTTCTCTCAGTCTGTCAGCAGGTGACGAGCGTATAATGATGCTGCCACAGCGTCAGTGTAATTACAGTGGTGAGAGCAGGACCAAGTCAAGGGGAAGCAGGAGGAATGAGGAGCACTTACTCTTCCATGAGTGTTTACATCAAAAATGTTTGGGAATTTCTCTCTTTCTTTCTCACCAGCTCCAGATGGTGGGTGACTCTGAAAGGACGTGTGTGTGTGTGTGTGTGTGTGTGTGTGTGTGTGTGTGTGTGTGTGTGCGTGCGTGCGTGCGTGCGTGCGTGCGTGCGTGTGTGTGCGTGCGTGTGTGTGTGTTTGTGTGTGTGTACTTGTACAACTATCTTTGTGAGGACCAGTTTGAGTTTTAGACCATTGGAGTGAGGACAAAGAGAGTAAAGGGAGGACATTTTGGCCGGTCCTCACTTTCTGAGACCCCTTTAAAGGCCTGTTTGAGGGTCAAGACTTGGTTTTAGGGATAAGGTTATAATTAGGTAAAAAGGGTCGGGTCGGTTTAGGGTCAGGGGTCGGGTTTGGCACTTAGTTGTGATGGGTAAGGTTAGGGTAAGTGGCTAGAGATTGCATTGTGTCAATGAATGTCCTCATAAAGATAGATGTACAAGAATGTATGTGTGTGTGTGTGTGTGTGTGTGTGTGTGTGTGTGTGTGTGTGTGTGTGTGTGTGTGTGTGTGTGTGTAAAGGCCGTTCTTCGGTTGTTTTTGCAATTGCATTTGGTGACGCTGTAGTACCGACACGCCTCAGCGTTCATTTTGATCAATACCGATTTGTTTCAACCACGATTATTTAATTAACACGCCCTCAACTCGGAAAGCCAAAGCTTCCCAAAGTTTCCCACTGGTAATTAAGAACGTAAATACGTTGTTCTGACATGACTCGAAGGCAGCGCAGAACCTGACACACAACACCTGAGCATCTAACAAGAGTGTGTGCCGTGCTGAACTGCATACCGGGGGCATGCTGGGAAAATAGCTACCTGTCAGGTGTTAGCTGCCAGTGTGAAGTGCGTTTACTAGCCTAAAAAACGACAGCAAGAAATAGTTAGCTTGGTGCCTTAGCTGTCAGACAATGCCATGACAACGCTGACAGAGAACAATCCATCACGGCCGGGTGGCACAGTGGCTGTCTGTGTCTCTTCTGTCAGATTAAAATCTCTCTCCTGCTCTCTGTCTCGCTGACACCTGTAAGTGATGCAGGTTAAGTCGGTCTAAGCAGACCTCTGTTGACATTGTAAACACACACAGCAGGAAGATCGGCCTTATTATGACAGGAGTGGCAGGAAATGCCGTTGTATTTACATTGTAGGCAAAAAGGCATTGGAGATCAGCTCTCTCTAGTTTTCTTTTTTGACCTTTTTCATTTGGTTACTTTTCTCAATGAGAGACACAGAAAAATCACCCCAAAGTGGACTTTTGTTGTTTTATTCAGAACGGGAACCTGTGAGACCTGAACCTGCAGGATTTAGATACTGGAGGACACCTGAAAAAACATCCTCCATCCTCCATCAGGTTAGTAATACTATATAAACATTAGTTTGCTTTATACAGCTACCGTTAAACCATGCACCAGTGTTTAACCCTCGTGTTCTGTTGAAAAGTATTATATTATCCCTTCAAATACTTTTAATATCGTCCTCTGAAATAACCAAAACCCAATAGGCAGATATTATTAAAGTTTTAACCTTATCATGTATCTTAATTTATGAATGCGCCTTTCGGAAAAGTGATTATTACACAGTACATTAATGTTGTTTCTGTTTGGGGTCAGTTTGACACCAGCAAATACACACTGTAGAATAAAATAAAATGAAATTAAACAGTGTATTACTGAAGTCAGATTTTCCCATGTTAAAATCCATTGCATGTATTCATGATTGACATCTAGGGTCTCTGAGACACCAAACTGAAATAATGTAACATTTTTTGACATTTGAAACGTGTTTGCATTTTTAAATATTGCTTAAAATCAGATCTTATAGGATTAAAGGGGTCATGATGACATGAGAAATCAAATTGGCCTTGATCTTTTGACACATAAGAGGGATTTGTAGCTTTAAAACATCCTGCAAGTTTAATAGCATAAAATGTCATGTTCCTTATATACAAAGCATTTATTTAATCAAGCTCCAAAAATTGTGGGATATGTGATGTCACACGGGCAAATACATATGCAAATGATTGCCTTATGATACATCTCACCTTAGGCCCCGCCAACTGGCATTCAGTCACTTAATAACGGCTGACATTTACCTACACTGTGTCAAAAGCAAATATAACCCATTATAATCACTGATGCTGTCTACACTGGATACATTATAGAGATGTGCGTTCAGTTTCTGACATACTCCACAAGCTTAAGTCTGTCGACAACAGGACAAATGTAAGAGTGAAAGACGCTTTGACGCGTCCAGTTTAAACAGCTAGTTTGAGTCTCTGTGCAGACTTCAGAAGGATCCCAGTGTCGGAAACAAGTGGAGGGTTTATTTTAATGTCGTCCCGGATCATGTCGGAGGATTATATGTTTGTTCGGAGCATTTTATTTTGTAAACGATGCACAGTGTAATGGAGAGTTCACAAAGAATCTTTGGTTGAAAGATGAAGCAGCGACTGTATTGGATCAGACAGCAGCTGCATCACAAACCATAAGTAAATGATTTCATAATGCTTTGTAATGTTTTCAAAACACTGCAATAGCGAGTGGGTGTTGATACCGTTTCCTATGCAATGACGTTAGCCAATCATAACAGTGACCCTGACAGCCGCACCTTAAAAACAGCATGAGAGTTGGAAATCATTGTTTTTATGCATATATCTTTGTTTTGTTTTGCTTTATATTATAAGTGAACCTCAAGGACCAAATTAAAATAATAACCCCTTTACTGTAAGAAAGTGTCATGCAGTATGAGCCTGATGTTTCATTGTTAAATATTTGTCATGCTCTAAAAATGGCCTTTGGGTCTCTTAGACCCTAAACAGAACATGAAGGCTAAAGTAACAGAGATGTTTGTTTGTTGTCCTCATTATAAATGCAGTATTTAACCAAAGGACATTGCTAATGTAGATTTGTATGATTATATGGTTCATAAAGCCTTGCTGCTCCTGATAGAGACCTGTGATTCAAAAGCACATGCTATTGCCAGTAATTGAGTAATGCCAGTGTCTATTTACACTAAATACAAATAGCCAACCCTGTTGGCAAAGGCTATTTCCACTAACTCCACCCACCATTGCTCTAGATATCTACTAGTTTAGACTCTAATTTGCAACTACCTTACATGTATGTATGTATGTATGTATACACTATATATACTTGCCTAACCCTGGTTTAGAACAACGTGACAGAACTTTCTTTTTTGGGAGAACTGTCACTCCCTTGTATTAATTTATTTTACATATATTTTAGCTAATTTTAGAATGTTTACGGCTACCAATAAAAGTGTAAAACCTTATTTAACAAATCATTTTACCATGTTTAAATCTATTTCACTGTAGATTTTTCCACAAATTCAGTCCATAAAATAAAGTATGCAGATTTGGTCTGGAGTCTGGACCCAAGTTGTTTTTATACGAGAGCATCTTCTATGAACATGAGTGTATTTGGGTCATTTTGTGTCAAATCAACCAAATAGCGGAAACTTCCCCTGCTCAAATGTTTGATTTTGTTCATATTTTTTTCTGAAGAAAGACAAAGATAAGTAGTGATGAAAGGCAAAAGATTAAATGTCATGGATGTATATTGACTGAGTAATCCACTATTAAGTTGTAAATGGGGGGTCAAAATGACAATTTTCACCTGGAGCCTAATTACAGCGGGGTAAAAGTGACTTTAAAAAGATGTCAGCATCATTATTGTATTTTTACACAGAGATTGGTAGGTATATTAGTTAAATCTGTTGACTTTAGCAATCTTTGTTTCATTATATGCCAACAGTGACAGTTCAAAAATGGGAAAAGGCACTTCTTGTGTTTTTTTTGCCCCAAGTTTGCATGCCTGTAACTCAAGAAATATAAAATATAACTTAATATTCTTTTACATTTTGGTTTTTAACAAACAATTCTTTTAATATCTTCATTTTAAAGGCCCTCTATGGTTCAATCCCAGAGATATGGAGATCTTAATACGGCTCCATGAGTAAATTGGTCAACTGAACACATTTGGCCAAAAAACAAATGTGGGTCACCTTGCATACAGTTGATACTTTTTTCTTTTAAAGAGGAATGTCTGAACATCAAATAATGTTGAAACTAGAAATGTATCTCGTTTTTTTCTATCATCACAATTGCATAGAACATAGAACAATTGCATAGAACCTGTCTGAGAGCCATAAATATTGTTTTTCAAAAGTGTCATATGTCATTTTGACTCTACAAAATAGTGGATTACTCAGTAAATATGCATACATGACATTTCATATTTTGGCTTTCTTCTTCGTTTATGTATTTCTTTCACCAGACATTTCATTCAAAGCAAAAAAAAAGTAGCCGGGGACCTCTGGTTGAGTTGACACGGAATGACCCAATTGTAAGTTGTGTGCATCTAAAGTGGTAATATAGATGTTCATGAAGCCCTAAACAAATATTACAAATCTTTGATTAAGTTTGTCTGTGCTATGTCTCTGTTCCTCAGCAGTCTTTCATTTAGGAGTAAACGCTGTAGTAAACTAGTAAACGCTCTTTAAAAGCATTGTGTAATCAGTTACATGTTTAATTTCAGACCTACACACAAATCAACCTCAAAGCGAAGAGCAGTTGCTCTGAATGAAGCTGTTTATATTGGATAAATATATTCTCAGAATAAATCTCTGTCTGTGTCTGTTTATTGCACTGTTTATGGGATGTTTGCTTCAGGTGGCTTTTCTGCATCTCGTTGTCTTCTGTCTTTTTAATTAAACTTTTACTTTTTTTTCTATGCCACTGGGATGTTGTATGGCCAAAGAAAGTATAATTGTGAAATAAACATTATCCTGTTTCAGTATTAACAGAAATGCTAATGCTTCCTCTGTTTGGGTTTATATATTTTTATCGATATAAATCATACCCTGCAGTGTGTGTGTGTGTGTGTGTGTGTGTGTGTGTGTGTGTTTGTGTGTGTTCCTGGTAAACCCTTCGTTATGCGGGACAAAATGTCCCCACAAAGATGGCAATATCCGAAATCCTTGTCCTTGTGGGGACATTATTTGGTCCCCATGAGGAAACAAGCTTGTAAATCATAACAAGTGCTATTTTTTGAAAATCTAAAAATGCAGAAGGTTTTCTGTGATGGGTAGTTTTAGGGTTGGCGTGATGGGATAAAATATACAGTTTGTACAGTATAAAAATCACTATGTCTATGGAATGTCCCCTCAAAACATGAAAACCCAATGTGTGTATATACACACCATGGAACTGAATGAGCCGTTTTTTATGTTCAAATGCTCAAGCGTCTCTATTTTGGTCTTAACTATTCAGTCTTGCTGAAATTGAGGCATTGGTGTTCAAAATTTTAAAACTCTCCTGTGATGTTCATGATATAATAAAGAAATGCCTCGAATTCCAACTTATTTGAACTTAACCGAATTGCCCCCGAGTTCTCCAACACTGATGCGGTTGCTATGGAAACGGTGGAACGCACGGGTTCGGAACGAGGCGAGTTGTTACAATGTGGATTCCGTAAGCATTATTGTGCATGCAGGAGGCAGAAAGAACCTCTTTCATCCACACAAAGCCCAATTCAAGGGATTTTGTTTTTGTTTCCAGGCTTCGGGATCCGTGAGCTCCGAGGGAGGACGAAATGGACTGCAGGCCTGGAATCCTAAAGCCAGTTTGACCAGCAAGGTGGAAACGGGCCAGTCTCCCCCTCATCCCGACCACCCGGCATTAAAAGATCCCACATGCAGACGTGGAAGTGCACCAGAGTCATTGAGCTCCTCAATATCATCCATCACCATCACTTCCAGGAAGGTCACACACACTTCCAGTCTTCCGAATTCCAAGCATCTGAGCTCGATGGCGACTAATAACCTTGCCGTTGAACGAAGAAAAGCCTTAGTGGTCAAAGTCACCGAACAGCGGATGAAAAGCACTAGCAGCCAGAACCCCGCTCTGACCCCTGGCTGTAATCATGAGGAGATTGACCACGGCGTGGTACTGAGGAGAAAGGCAACTATTGTGAAAATGACAGAACAGAGAGAGCATTTCAATCGAGGAAAGCCCAATACAGCACATTACAGGCACAGCTACACTGAAGGACTCAAAACCAATGCATCTAAAGTCAATCCCTCGCCATTAAACCGAGCGTTAACTGTATCTTTAGAGCCAGGCAGAAACCAATGGAGGTGTCAGCACAGATCCAGCCTGTCTCTTTACCTCAGCAACCCAAATGATAGCAGCACAGAAGAGGAGACCAACACCAAGAAGCACACGCCACTTCGAAGGCCTCTCAGCTGCGACGCAAGCTTGTTTAACCACACAGAACATGGTGCAAATGCAGTTACAGATCCAGCATTTCACAACAAGAGCTCTCCTGTTCCCCAGAAGACAAATATTGACCTTGTTAGTTCCAGCAGCAGTGAAGCAAGAAGGCGCTCGACCTCCGGCTGCGAGAACATGAGCTTAAGGAAGGAGGGATTCGAGTGGGATCGAGTGTTTGAGAAGCGTGAGGAACCTATTTCGGAAATGAAACCTCTCACGCTCCTAAAAGTGGCAGGTACTAGCAGGACCTCTGTGGATATTCAGCAGTACATGCACAAGAACACACTGTAGGCTAAGGCTTCTTTGATGTATAATAGATGAGTATTATCGTGTGAGAGAGCAGAGGTTTTTAATTGAGGCTTTTCACAGCAGATACACATTTATGCGGCGGACTGCCCTGAATCGGGAGATTTCTCTCCTGTCTCTCTCTTTCTGTCATGCATTTTCTCATCTTTTCATTTTCCCACGCATCCCTTTGCATGCATAATCTATTTCTACCCTGCTTTCAATACCGGTTTTTGAGCTTCTGTGGGAATTTAGAGCAGCTACGCATGGAGAAAAATCCGACAGCCGCTGAAGTACACACACATTTAACTATCTGAGGACATGCTATTGTTTCAAATGATGTCATTTATGATTACTTCAGACTTCAGACCTCTCAAAGAAAATGTTTAGAATTCTTAACAATTAAAAAAACATTTTTTACTTTAAATGTGATTCGATTTTTTACGTTTTAGGACATTTGCGGGTAATATTTTCTCTAGAAAGTGTAGGATTTCAGGGTGAAAAAAAAAAACATTTAGAGAACTCTTAAGACCAAAAAGAGAATCATTCTCTCTGTCTCTCTCTCTCTCTCTCTCATATATATCTTATTATGGCTTGTTATAGGCAGGGGTCATTGGCATTAAAACGTTTAAAAAATCCTTGCTCTAGTGTTCAGATGTCCAAAGGCCAAGAACATATTCTACACAAGTATGCTAATGCAGACATGAATGCATTACAAATGCACCGTCTCTAGTTTAACATGGTAAATACGTCAGTACTTTAACAGTATAGTTTTGGCCTAGCAGAAGTATATAGCGCTCTGCCATAGTATAGCATACTTGCATCACTTACGTTTCTGAATGCATCAACAAAGTCCAGCTTGCCTAGCCAGAAGCGTCTGCATTCCCGTACACATGAGGAGAGTGTTTCAGACCGACTGGACTCTGGCTGATGCACACTCTCTTTGTTCTTAGATAACTCGCCTCATCTCAGCGCAGACGCTGTCCTGGCCCTGAACGCTGCTGCGGTTATCGCCAACATAAAGCTGCAGGCCCAGCAGAGACAGAAGGATGAGCAGAGACCAACTACAGCAACAGCAGGTGCGCCTGTCTCTCCTGACCTTTGGCTTCCTCAAACACAAACTTTACTTGGCACTGACATTTAGCAAGATGAAGGGATCTTATATAGACACAGACAACACCGAGAAAATCAATGTCTTTACATTCTGGACATGTTAGTATCGATGCGGCTCATCTCAACACACACTTGGAGTTTTTCCTGGATTCCTCTTGTGAGCTGTTGCAAGAATTCTGCCTGAATGTTAAGCATTATTGACCACTTATGAGGTTTCATGACCGTTATGACGCTGCGTATGTAGGGATGCTCGTGTTTCACAACTAATTATGTGTGTGTTCCTCTTAATCTGTGTCTTTAACAGAGGATAGAGGGGATAATGAACACAGAGAGCTCAAAGAAGAGGCTGCCGGTGATGATGGGAAGAACAAAACGCCTCCTGCAAGTCCATGTGTGGAGTTCGTTCCGATTGAGTCCCTAAATGTGCCTCCTGAAACTGCATTGTCACTTAGCGTGAGTTACTCTTCTGTTTTTTGAAGGTACTTCTGCCCTAAAATATTCTTAATGAGGACATGCAATAGACAGCTATTCGTTTATACTCTATATTAATCTACATTTTATAATAATAATATACTTTGGCCTTTTAGGAAATTTGGAAAAATGTAGGATTTCAGGGTGAAAAACATTATTTTAAATATTAACATGTACAGGATATATAGCTGGTTTATATATGGTCTGAACTTAGCTTAATTAGGGCGACAGTGGCTCAGTGGTTCATGTATGTTGTCTACAAACCGGAAAGGTTGGTGGTTCAATCCCCGCTTCCACCTGACCAAGTGTCGAGGTGTCCATGAGCAAGACACCTAACCCGAGCTGGCTGACACCGCCGTCAGTGTATGAATGAGTGAATGTGAGGCAATATGTAAAGTGCTTTGGTGGTCATGGGTCTGTTGAAAGCGCTATATAAATGCAGTCCATTTACCATTTTAATTTTTGCTTGTGCAAAAACATTAGCTGGTCTATAGCTGATAGCCCAAGTTGGACCAGCTAGAAGCCAGATACCAGCTTGTCATTCGGCTTGATCATTTTGAATATGGTAGCTGGTCAACCAATGATCATCTTCCAAAACAGGTCTCCATTTGCTCTCCTGTAGGAAACAATTGAGATGTTAAAGAGATGTGATTTTACTGATGTAGTTTTGAACATCTTGATTGCCAAGTCAAATTATTAATCCCAAGTTTGAATTGAACTGCTATTTTGCCCCTTTAACGAGTTGTCTCTGTGTGTGCAGGAGGCTCTAGCGATGAGACGGCCTGATTTCATCCAGCGCTCACAGGCCAGAGTTCGAGCCCTGGAGTGGAGGTCGCAGGAGAGGCAGAGAGCCCAGATCTCCCCCGAGAGCCCCGCGCCAGGTGTGCAGCACATGCTATCAGCGAGCCGGAGGCTGGAAAACTAGCATGCCATTCATACATGTTCAAACCCAGTCGAAATGAACAACACTTTCATGTCCTCAATATTCAGACAGACTCTGTTTATCAAATCGGCTTCTGAAATGAGAGCAGGGAATTTTCAGAACACTGGAGAAACAATATCCGTTACTGTCATACAGCCAGTGTTAAAAGACAGGAAATATCGCCCCCATCTGGACAGACATTGAAACTACAGTATGATATCTCGTGTGTGTGTGTTTGTGTGTGTGAGTGAGTGAGTGTGTGTGTGTGTTTATATCCCAGTGAGGACTTCAACCTGAATGCACACAGACTCAAGGGGACTCGTGTCACTGTGGAGAAAACAAGGTTATAAATCATTCAGTGTGAGTTTTTTTGAAAGTGTAAAAATGCAGAAAGTTTACAGTGATGGGTAGGTTTATGGGTAGTGTTAGTGTAAGAGGAGAGAATATACAGTTTGTACAGTATAAAAACCATTACGTCTATGGAGAGTCCCCACAAATATAGCAAACCAGGCCAAACCAGTGTGTGTGTGTGTGTGTGTGTGTGTGTGCGTGCATGTGTGTGATAGCCAGCAAAATACATTAGGTTGTTTTATACTGTATGTCCCTCTTTTATTCAAATAACACTCTTAATTGTGATAAAATCACTGGCCTCTTGATGTTTATTGCAAGACCCAGACAGAATCTGAATGGCTGTTAACATTGACAACTGTGCATATTCAAATTAGGCAAAATATAAAAAATAAAATAAAAAGCTTTTGTGGTTTTTGCAGAGTCCGGCGTGCACAGTTTGGTCCTGATTATCCCTGTATTTCACTTTACTGCAAATATTATAAGCAGAAGACTTCCTTCTTGTGATAAAAAATGTTATTTATAAAATTGAGAGTTGAGTAATAAAGTAAGGGTCTGTCAATTTATTTTCTGAATTCTGGTGTCCAAAACAATCTGAAGTTGATGGTTGAGCGATATTTAATCATGGACTCTACTGTTTCTTCAGTATGATTTTATCTTTGAATTAGAGTGTACCTATTCAGAAACCTCATTTATAGTGTGTGTGTTTGTTCTGCAGAAAGCCTTTTGAAATCCAAAGACAGAAGCATCATGGGAATGGGTCTACAGCTGCGGTCCAGGAGGTAAAAGAACATGCCAGTTCCTGTTTTGAAAAACACCTTTCCTGCTTTATTTCTCTCGCACAGACACAAACACCTGTATCAGTTCTATCTGTATTGAAGGTGTTGTGTGTGTGTGTGTGTGTGTGTGTGTGTGTGTGGCTGCAGGGTTTTGCCGCTCTGATTGTGCTTTTCACAGCTTGTTTATTTTGCTGCCGCTGAATAAAACCCTCATCCGATTAGATCTGGTCTCACTGTGCTTCCAAATTAAACCTCTTTGATGCACGGCTGGATGGGTTCTGCACGAATGAGTGGCCATTTGTTTGATTTAAGGTGTGTGACTGAATAACACAGGCAGTTTTGTCAGATAATGTTGTAAATATTCACTGTTTAATTCTTAATTCTGACTCTGATATATTCTGATCTCAGAAAAAATATGATATATTTCTTTTAGTTAAATATTTCATTCTTGTTTATTTTTAAACAACAACAACAAAAATAGGCTATCTAAAGGATTTTTTTTTTGCCAGTGAGAAAATACCAGTAGCAACCTCCCAGAATACCCCAACAACACCCTAGCAACCACCCAGAAAACCCCAAATCATTCTGGCAATACGCAAAATAAAAATAAAACACCCCAGCAACCACCCAGAATACTCTAGTAAACGCCTAAAATACCCCAACAACACCCTTGCAACCACCCAGCACACCCCTGGCCAACATTCTAGAATGTTGACCGAAAAAAAACCTAGAAACAACCCAGAACAACTCAACAACATTTTGGAAACCTTGCAAAATACCTCAAAAACCCTTGCAACCACCTAACATACCCTAGCAACACCCTTGAAACCACCCAGAACACCCCTGGCCCTACAACAAACTGGCAACCACCCAAAATACCTACTGTATAAACTCCAAAAATACGTCAAAACAACCATAGCAACCACCTGATATAGCCTAGCAACACCCTAGAAACCACCAGAACACCCAACAACATTATGGGAACCGCACAAAATACCCTTAAAACACCAAGAATACCCCCAAAAACATCCTATCAACCACCTAACATACCCTAGCAACACCCTAGCAACCACCAGAACACCCAACAACATTATGGGAACCACACAAAATACCCTTAAAACACCAAGAATACCCCCCAAAACATCCTATCAACCACCTAACATACCCTAGCAACACCCTAGCAACCACCAGAACACCCAACAACATTATGGGAACCACACAAAATACCCTTAAAACAACAAGAATACCCCCCAAAACATCCTATCAACCACCTAACATACCCTAGCAACACCCTAGAAACCATCCAGAACACCCCTGGCCCTACAACAAACTGGCAACCACCCAAAATACCTATAAACTCCAAGAATACGTCAAAACAACCATAGCAACCACCTGATATAGCCTAGCAACACCCTAGCAACCACCAGAACACCCAACAACATTATGGGAACCCCACAAAATACCCTTAAAACACCAAGAATACCCCCAAAACATCCTATCAACCACCTAACATACCCTAGCAACACCCTAGAAACCACCCAGAACAATCAAAAACATCCTAGCAACCACCTGGAATTCCCCAACAACACTCTAGCAACCACCCAGAACAAACTTATTGCAGTGCATGTACAGTTGCCACTTTCTTTCTCAACACTGCCTTTTCCTTTCTATTTTCTCTGTGCATCAGTGCTCATTTATAAACAGCAGCTAGTATGTCAAGCATGCTAACCCTGAGCTTTGATTGACAGGAATTATAACCAGCTCCCTGAAGTGAGGAAGAGGAGAGAGGAAGAAAAGAGAAAAAAAGACGAGGAGAAAAGAAAACAGGCATCTCGGACCAACAGGCTGCGGGCAGAGCTCTTTAAAAAGGTACGCGGACATATAGGACTGATCTGAGAGCAGAAGTGAAGACAGATCTCAGATCAGCTCCGAGGTCCATCGGTAATCATTACCACGCATGTGTGTGTGTGTGTGTGTGTGTGTGTGTGCACTCTCTCAGTGTGTGGGATTGCATTTTTGAGTCGCCGTTAACTGGTTCAACAAATGAGATTAATTCTCAGCATTAATCCTGAACGTGAAGCTTTTCCAATATGCCGTCACAAGCTATTCGCTTATCTTAACAAAATTCCACTAATTCGATCGGACCGGAGAAGGACGACTTCTCTAAACCCTTTCCACCCCTTAACTATCGGGATTGATTTTGCCCGATGCATTATGTTCCTAAACACCTTTTACTCTTACAGTCCCTGACGGAGAGCCATATTCAACAGTGTCAGAAAACACACATTTCCAGGCCGGTCTTCACATTTGCACATCACTCTGACCCAAAAAGCTTTTGTTTTTGTAATTATTTACAGTGTTTGGTTAGTGAAGCATCACTATTACTACTGCTATTTGATTTGAATAAATCCTTATAACATGTCCAGACCAGGTGCACACAGTCAATCAGAATATATTTGGTGCATATGTTGTTTGGTCATGTTTGCTTCCAGTTCTCCGCACACAATGCCATGACAATTTGTGTTAATCCGTGACACTATTTTGGAAGTCTCTGAGTTTTCTGAAGGCAAGAAGGGAGACCTGTGGGGTCAGTGTTGTGACACTAATGGGAGGCCGACCTGTGTCCGATGTGTGTATTTACACTGAGAGAGGTGAACGGAGTCATACAGCCTGAACGCCTCCTGGGGTTCATTAAAACCTTCGGGCTTTAGAGTCAGCATCGAAGATTATCAGGAATACTGGATTCTGGTCAATCTTCATAAAAAATACCATGTTTTTGGAAATGAAACTGTAGTAATACTATGCTATTCTTTGAAGTAGGCTTACCATATAAATACATGGTAATCATTCAGTACCACAAAAAAATCATTGTAAAAATAACAATTGACACAAAAGTTATTCAAACTCATACTGATAGACCACATTATTAAACAAAAACTGAACTTTACTAGAAGAATGACATGGTAAATATCTGACACAGATAAAAACACCTGCAAAAATCTGTAAATGTAAAATGCTGCGGGTACTTTTGATAACACCAGATAAATTGGTATGAAATGTATGCATACACTTTATTTTAAACACTGGTAAGTGAATTAAGTTGGGTTGCAATCCCTAATAAAGCTCTTAAAATATTAAAATTAATCTACTAATTCACTTCTCATTTCCATCACAATACATAAATAAATAAATAAATATATAGCCTACATATTAAAGAAAATTGCAATTTTAAGAACTTATATACGTGATTTTAACACATTGACACATTTATATCTTCATATAGTAAAATAATATAATAATATTTCACTGTGTATATATAAATAATTAAATATAAATATTTTGTATGATTTGCCATGAAGTAATAGCACTATTCAATCCTACAATGACCTCAGTCAGGGTAAATGTCCTACTTTTCTTCCACCAGATGTCGCTATAGGCCTGAGTGTCAGTGTATTAGGCAAAAAGCAAAACGCATATTCACTTACACACACAGAAATGTCATGTGGCAACTCTTTCAACAGTTTCATCATGATATTAGTTATGATAGTATGCTGTTCTAAAAATGGTCAAAGCTTCCTCCTCAGCTTTATTTTTATATTTCATGTTCTGGCATTATGAGGAATGAGAAAATAACATTTAGTTATTGATTATGATGATGGTGGTAATGGTGTGCATATGTTGGTGTGCATGTGAGAGACGAATAATATAAAAATATCCTGTGTGTGTGTGTGTGTGTGTGTGTGTGTGTGTGTGAGTTTTGAATGTTCTCTGGTTGGCAGTGCTGTAAGAGCTTCATTGTGCTGTGCTGTGTGTGTGTGTGTGTGTGTGTGTGTGTGTGTGTGTGTGTGTGTGTGTGTGTGTGTGGAGCTACTGTTCTCAGGAACGAACACCCTGTTACTGCCAATGATAGCACAGCACATGATAACACACACACACACACACACACACACACACACACACACACACACACACACACACACACACACACACACACACACACACACACACACACACACACACACACACACACACACACAAATATAGACAATAACATCATTGCCAGCCAATATGTGTGTGTGTGTGTGTCTGTCATGAGGCTGGATGCTTTTCCCATGTTCCCTCTCTGTTTCTCCATCTTTTATATGGGCGATTCTTCAACGTACGTCTATATTGAGATCACGGCCTTGATCAAACTTCATCTGGAATAATAGTAACTGTGTGTGTTTTCTGTTTTGCATGTGTAAACTAAAATGATAAAGTTCCAGAAAACCAGGTGGTTGCAATCCCTAACAAAGCTCCTGTCAGAATATGTAAAAATGTTCAAATTCATCCACTAATTCACTTCTTATTCCCATCACAAGCAAATAATATACATATGAAAAAGTGCCATGTATAAGAACTTAAAAATCTTGTAAAGTAAGTCAAATATCGTAACGTGTAAAGTAATATGATTAACACATTTTGTAAATGTTTCACAGAAGAGAAAAGTCCGCATTGAGAGAACCTTTCAACACTCACAAGAGAAACAAAAGTTCTTCCTTAAAACTGCAAGGATTGTTTTTTTAAAACAGCATTTCATTAAATCACCCTATCACCCAGACATCCAGTATTAATTATGATGTGTTTCAACAAAAACATTTGGCATGTCCAACCCATGCTGACCACAAATTATGGACATTTGGACCAAAACTGACTAAATTATTTGTTTTTGTTTTTTTACAGAAACTTCTGGAGCAGATTTTGCAGAGAGGAGGAAATCACTGACACCGTCTTGGACTCGTGTCTCTTCTCACTCCTCAGTTCTCATGCCGGCCCTTGAAAAATATGACATGACAACGGTTATAAATGTTATGGGATAGCTCCTTCCAGAATAAAAGTGCCTCTGGATTACATCTATTCCCTCTGTACACTACGGCTCAAACGTGTGGGATAAGTACGATTTCTTAATGGTTTTTTTAAAGAAGTCAGAACTCACTAAGACTGCATTTGTTTGATCAAAAAATACAGTAAAAACAGTTTTAAAATAAGTGTTTTGTATTATAATTATATTTTAAAATGTAATTTATTCCTGTGATCAAATCTGAATGTTCAGCATCATTACTCCAGTCTTCAGTGTCACATGATCCTTCAGAAATCATTCTAATATGATGATTTGCTGCTCAAGAAACATTTCTGATGATCATCAATGTTGAAAACAGTTGTGCTGCTTAATAGTTTTATTACTATTCTATGATTTGATGCTCAAGAAACATGTCAGAGTCTCCTAACAGCATCACATGACTGATAAACACAGGACATCTTCTGAGAGATGCTGCAGTTGCCATATATACAGACTATTCACTCTGTCAAGACACACAAAAGAGCACATTACAGCCCTAAAATCCAAAGAACGGGGCATTTGAAGACATCTTAGACACGAGGGACTGTGATCTTGCTCTCAGCCTTGCAGTCGTACGTTCTGCGGGCTCTTTATGACATCAGGAGCCTCTCTCTGTCCGTGTGTCTCCGAGCCATTAGCCGGGAGCAAAAGGAATTTGACCCCATCTGAATAGGAATGCATCTCTAATGGAGCAGTTCGCTCGCGCGGGGTGAAAGAGGCTTTTGTCCTCTCTCAGAACGAGCCAAGACTGTCCCACACGTGCCTGCCTAGACGGGACATGACTGTGCAATAGTCTGCGAGTTATAAACCCAAGTCTTGCAGTAAAACTTGATTCGAAAGACCTTATATTATGTCTTTTATTGTGTTTGGTGAATGAACTACGGGGTTTTTGGAGACAAATAATGTAACTTTCGTTATGAATGTGATGATGCATTTTAGGCCATAATTTATGCAAGTACAGAAACTCCATGTTTGTTTGTTATATTTGCATTTAAATGTCCTTCTGGAGATGTTATTCAGGGAAATGGCTATAAATATGCTGACTTTACTGACCGGTTTTCATGTTTTATGCCTGAGATTGCCAAACTTCTTTTGCCAGCGAGCCCCTTTGACCTAAAAATATTTACTTCAAGCCTCTCTGATCATTTCATTTAATATTTCAATAATTTTACAACACATTTGCATTTCCACGGATGATTGTTAATAGTCTCTGACATGGCATGGAGATAAACAAATAAAATAATTAATCTGTTTTTAATATGTTTTATTTGGATTGTTTTTATTTTCACTTGTTTTTTTTTTTTAATTAAATTATTAGCTATTCATAAACTCATGAACCACCTGCAGTTTCCTCATGAACGTGTTATTTTAGGATCATTGAGATTGACAGTTTTTAAGAAAATTATGAGTATTTCATTTTATTTCAAATGAACTATAATAACCCTTGTTCATGGCGCAAGACATGATGTAATGGCCAAAGACATCCAAAATGATACAATATTATATTCTTATTATGTATTATAATATTATATTATATTAATATTCATTTTCTTGTGTCCTTCACGAACGTCCCCATTTAGATGCCAGTGCTGACAATTCAGCTTTCTGCTTCAACATAACATTTATACCTTCAAATATTCCTGCCAAACCTTTAGCACAAATCTTAAAGCATTTTTTTTTCTTCTAAGCCAACTAAATTTAGAATCTTTTCTTAACGCCATGAGGAATATTGATGTGTTTTTGCAAGAAGCTTTTCTCAGTATTCTGGGCTTTGAGTTTGATGATAATAAATTTGACAGGATTGTAAAAGCACAATCCTAAATAACAGGAAATTGAATACATTTCGGCTGGATGGATGGATGAATATTGCTCTAGAGAAACTTCTTCTGGCCTGGGATGAAGAGCCGTGATGAATCATAGCGGGATGTTGATGACTACAGTGGAACACTGACCTAGAACCGGAGCGAACCGCGTAAACCCATAAATCACCTTTTCTCAGAGAATTAATGTGGTTCTTAAGATACAAAAGGGTTTTACACACTGATCAAAATGACATGCTGCATGAGTAATAGGATATCTCAAAGGCGTTTGTGAAAGCAGAGACCCTGTTGTCTGGGATTGTAAAGTCTGTTCTGTTCGTTTGGACCCAATCACCCCTAGGGCTGAATATGGCTCTATACCTGGAGATATGAGAACCAGACCCTCCAGTTCAGTGGTTCAGGTGAAATAGAGACGCCACAAGTAATCCATCATACTGCATGTCTTAGCATCACAGGGTTTTTCCCCACAGCAGTGGATGGACGGCACAGGTGAGAGCATGCAAATGAAGTTTATAGGACATGTATATGGTGTGCACTGACCCTGCCTTCCCACAGGAGCTCATCTGAAGGTTACTTCACTCCTGAAGACAGCTGGTGCACTGACCCCGAGACGGGATGGGACGGGACATCTCATGCCTCTGGATTAGGTCTGTTTCCTCCAACAAAGAGCATGGGGCTTATGAGGGCCATTCCACCAAATGGGGGCCTTTTGTGTTCCTCATTAAAGGTGCTCTAAGCGGTCACGTGTTTTTTAGGCCAAAACATTTTTGTCACATACAGCAAACATCTCCTCACTATCCGCTAGCTGCCCGTCCCCTGAACACACTGTAAAAAAACGCGATCTCTGTAGACAGCCCAGGCTCCACAAACGGCAAGAAAAACAAACTGGCCCAGCCTGGACTACGAAACATAACAAACAGTGTTCCAGCCAATCACCGACGAGAATGATTTGGGGATGAGGAGGATGGAGGGTCGAGCTAGCCTCCGTTTTGTTTGATAATAGTTCGAACGTCAACAAGAAGTGACTTCACCCAACATCACTTAGAGCAGCTTTAACATGAGTAAGTAAGTAATGACTTCGAGCTGATGGTAGATTTTTACTACAGGAACACACACACACGTGAAGTACTCGATACGTTTTCTCCGGGAAAATCAAAAGGATGTGAGTTTTAGGCGTGCTTCCGAGAGCCACTCTATGACACGTGAAACGAAAGAGCATTAAGCAAAGAAAAGGGATTAATTCAAACTAGTCTCATAGCCAGAACTATATTGTCTATAGTCTCAAATATAGGTCTTTATAATCAAACTATCATAACAGTGGATATTTTACCTCGTCCTCCTCGAAGACCTCCAAAACTAAATTAGGAATTGGGGCACTTTAGGAATGGTTCCTGACTCTTTTATCCAATTAATTTACAAGAACTGTCCATCATTTATCATTAAAGGGAGATTTAGGCAAGGAAGTGCAGAGGATCCCAGAAAGATACCGTTATTCAGACGTATTCCCTTACTCTGACAGTCATTCCTGCTTTTCTTGGAGAAAAGCTAATCGCTGTCTAAATGGGGGTTGGTTCGATGTTAAAGTCTGTTTCTTTATTTCCAGCTACAGGACAGTCTTTGAGGATGTGTTTCAAATGGATTTCTGCTGTCTCTTGGATCCATTCCTGTCTGGCCTTTTGAAATGGGGGTAATGCAAGAACAGAATGATGAAATCACACAGTATTTTGCTCTTTGGAAATAAGATGTGGCTGCACAGCAAACGCTGTCGATGTTGTCATTGTACTCGGATCGTTCCTGCATTAGAAGTCTGAGGTTTTGCATGTTGTTTATGTGATGCAGCTTTTGAATAATGCACAGGTTCATTATGGATGTGTGCGTTTTTCATGTTTGTGCTGCAGTAAATCAGGGCAGATTCACAAACGGCATGTGCAATGCAGTGCATGCTGGTCCAATACCAGCACTGTGAGTTAGCATTATTCAATTATTTATTTAAGGCCATCATTAGAGGTCTTTCACATGACATGACGCATTACAAGTAACCGTGGCTCTGAATTACTTGTCATGTCGAATCAATTGATATATTTTATAATATTCTATTCTCGGTCCTATACTAATTATGGGATTAAATGGCATGATGACCATTTCAATTAATCATTATCCTTTAATTAAAACATAAATTACTGACACTAGATTAAACTGATCAATGCCGAGTTCGTTGCCCTTTCAACTCACTGCCTCACACATAAAATAATATTCATAACATATAGGGTTTAGCAGGGTCATACATTTCAGATATGTGTTATCCTCTGGCATGGAAAACACAATATCCTTCATTAATAACATCTATAACAACATTATATAATGCTTAAAGGTAAATTATTATTATATTTTTTTATTATTTTTATTTATTTTGCTTTTGCATTAGCTTTTTGTCCCAAATTAACAGTAGGTTCCAAAAATGACAACTTATATATAGTGACTAAACGTGAGTTCAATGAATATAGTATATTTTTTGGGCTGAACAATAACTGTAGAAATGCTTCTTTAGCCAAAGACGGTCTGTTAAGCATATTGTTTGTTAGCGAATATTAACGAGAGTTATTATAAACTGTTACCGCCGTTTCCGATCTAGGCTGCGTTACACTTATCCAAAATCAGAGGCGTCAGGACATCGTCGCGCTCGCACACACACACACACACACGCGCGCGCAGACCGTTGCACGAGGCTGCCTGAGTTTATGTGGCTCGTGCGCTCATGGAGAGCTGATGTGCGGCGCGCGCGTCTAAACGCTTCTGACGCCCTGAGAGTCTCTCAGATTTCAGGAAGTGTCGGAAGTCCTCAGCCGCCGTGTGTCTGCCGTCGCTGCTCTATATTATGGTCGTTCTGTCGTGATCCGCGCGGATTCCCGTCGGGCACCATGTCCAGCCGGTACAGCCCGAAGCGTGCGCTCCTGCCCGCGGTCTGCGCGCATGTTGTGTCCGTGCTGACTGTCTGCTGCGCCGGGAGACTGTTTACAGCAGGTAACACACATTTAAGTGTAATTGCTTTATGCACTTATAACTTTCACATGACTGTGTGGCTGCGACTCAAAGATTTTGCGCTGCCTACGTAGTCAGTCAGCAGTTTTGGGCATCATGGGCACACACATAAGTGAAACTGCACAGTTGTTTCTTTAAGACACTGTTTCTGCCTCATCTGACCCGTAAATTGCAAATGTTTTGACTTTGACAAGTAGCCTAATCTAGAAGTTTCCACACCCAACACACTATCTACAAGCTCACTTGGTTTTGTCACAGTGTGTTTTGGGAGCAGATTAAGTCTCTTTTTCTCAAAGCAGAACAACTGATGAACTGTTGCACATTTTGTATGAAGAACATGCTCTGATGTTTCTCCAGAACAACAACTTTAGGGGATTTTTGTGCCTTGTTAACAGAGGCAATAACAGAACATTTGTGTTTAGCTGGTGGATTCTATTTTTGATAACTTTGTGGTTTGTCAGGTATGCACTATTTGGTGATGGCATATACATGGATACAGCTGAATGTGGTTGAATGTCACAAAAACCTGTCATACTTAAAATATCATTTATTATTTCTTTTGATTTTGATTTCCCAGGAAAATGGAGCTTATTAGGGGCAATAGGATATACATACATAAGTGAATATATATATATATATATATATATATATATGTATATATAAATGTATCATTTTATGATAATTAATTAGGCACATTTCTCCTCCAAATTCTCATTACAATAATGCAAAAAATCTTATTTTCATTACTGTAATGCAACAGTTGCTGAAGTTTTACTTTAAGACAAGGAGTAACTCTCTCTCTCTCTCTCTCTCTCTCTCGGTCTCTCTCTCTCTCTCTCTCTCTCTCTCTCTCTCTCTCTCTCTCTCTCTCTCTCTCTCTCTCTCGCTCTCTCTCTCTCTCTCTCTCTCTCTCCAAACACATCATCCCTGGTAAAGTGCTCTTAATTAACAGAAAACAATCAGTCTCTCTTTGCCTCCTGATGCTAAATGTATTTGTGTGCGTGTGATGATTATGTTATTGTGTGCTCTGCTGAGTTAATTGCATGTAGACGATCAGTAATAGTTAAAAGCTCATTCATCATAGACACAGTAACTGATATGAAATGAGCATGTTTGGTGGACGCAGTCAGGGTGATTATATGATGTGAGCGGAGGGGCTGAACTAATGAAACTAACCCGCTGCATGCAACAGTGGCAGATTTGATGAATGACACAACGTTTAGGGCGACATGGTGCTTGATCAGCCAAAGATACCCTCATTAAATCAGAGCACTTATACAAACAGGTGTGTGTTGGGGAGGGGCGGGGGGATGTGGAGCATTATATAGTCACTCTTACCATCATAGTTTACAGTATAGTTAGTTACTGGTACTAGTGTATAACAATGGTAAATTAGCCACCATTGTCATCAAGAGCAGAAATTATGCAGAGAAAACATAATGTGCAGTGATTCCTATTAACGATTATTTTTTACTAAACAAAAGCGAAACTATATTTGGTTGCATAACCTTTTAATGGAAATAATAAAAGGTTATGCAACCAAATAGTTTCGCTTTTGTTTAGTAAAAAATAATCGTTAATTGGAATCACTGCACATTAAGTCTCAGATAAACTACAGTGTTTGAGGGCGGGACAAAGCAGACGCTGTTCGCCGACAGCCAATCAAGACCACAGGCTGGCATTATGCAAATGTGTTACAAACCTACGCAGGTTCAGCAGGAAGTGAGACTGGAATTACTGGCGACTCGTTTCAGGCCGTTCAGAATCACTTCTTTCTTTTCTTTATCGAATGGAGCAGTTCTTGAGAAATGGAAACTTACTTTTTAATACTTTATTATGCTTTTTGGCAAATTACATTTCATATAGTGTGTAATATAGCTGTTTGTGAATGTAAAAGGTCGGGAAAGTTTCAAATGGAGTTATTGTCTCCCGAAAGAAAGAAGTGATTCTGAACGGCCTGAAACGAGTCGCCAGTAATTCCAGTCTCACTTCCTGCTGAACCTGCTTATGTTTGTAACAGATTTGCATAATGCCAGCCTGTGGTCTTGATTGGCTGTCGGCGAACAGCGTCTGCTTTGTCCCGCCCTCAAACACTGTAGTTTATCTGAGACTGGAAGAGTTTGGTTTGTGTTGTTCATGTCGAGAAGACGCTGTTTTCTGCTGCTAAAGTAAATCCACTCGATGCACTTTCAAAGGATGAGGACTCGCGCCCGAATTGATACGGTAAAACCAACGCAATCATTATCAAGGGCTGAGAAACAGCTGAAATTCAGATGTTCAGTGTTAATGGGTGTTTTGTTCATGACTCATGCTGTAAGCGATCAACCAATCACAGCAGACTTGGCCATCTGACCAATCAGAGCAGAGGAAGCTCACGGAAAGGAGGGGTTTAGAGAGACCGAATCCTTGATCAAACCATTTCAGACACTGTGAGAAAAGAGCTGATGCTGCAATATATATACTGGGAAAATGTGTGTGTGTTTTTTTTTACCTTGCATGCATGTAAACCTATTGTAGAAGACTCCAAAACAAAATTAGGTACCTTAAAAATTGCATAATAGGGGCACGTTTGGAATGGTTCCTGACTTTTTGTCCGATTACAAGAACTGTCCTAGTCATTTGTGAGTCATTAAAGGGAGATAGAGGCAAGGAAGAGCAGAGGAACACAGAAAGATGAGTGTGGAAAGATGTGAGGTGGAAGTCAAGAGAAAGAACAGAGAGACAGACACGAGGAAGAGAGATGAGCCCGTCACAGTGGGGTGTAAAACCAGAAACCGTTGATGTGACAACAAGGTTACAGAGACACACGATCAAAGCAGCGCTGCTACCAACATGTGTTTGAGAGAGGGTGTTGACTACTGTGTGTGTGAACACTGTCCCTGAGTCTTCTACAAACACTTTCCCTCCAGACACAGCGTGTGGGAAAACCAGAGAGTTCATTCCCACCTCTGTGACTGTGTTGGCATGTTTGAAGTTAAAGTTCAGCAAAAGATGAAAACTTTCTGTCATCATTTACTCACCCTCATGTCATTTAAATGTGCTTGAATTTCTTTCTTCTGTGGTACACAAAAGGGTTCAGAGTGCTTTTACACACACACACACACACACACACACACACACACACACACACACACACACACATGCAGTAAGAATGCATTACATGACTGTTGAACTGCATTACATGAATCAAAAGTGACATTAAAGACACTGACATATAATGTTAAAAAAATCTATTTCAAATGACTGCTGTTCTTTTGAAAGTTATATTTATCAGAAAATCCTAAAAAATTTACTAAATACTATATAAATGTTTCGAGCAGCAAATCATCATATTAGAATGATTTCTGAAGGATCATGTGACACTGAAGACTGGAGTAATGATGCTGAACATTCAGCTTTGATCACAGGTATAAATTACATTTTACAATATGTTCAAATAGAAAACATCTATTTTAAATTGTAATAATGTTTCACAATGTTTCTGTTTTTACTGTATTTTTGATCAAATAAAAGCAGGCTTGGTGTGCATAAAGTCATATTGAATTCATATGATAACTTTATAAGAGGAAAAGTCCAAAACTTTCTGTCGTTATTCACTGAAAATCTTCCCTGTAGCTCTGAAATCTCATCCGCGGTCACGGTTTTAAAGGATTAGTTCACTTTCAAAAAAAATGTTTGCTGATAATTTACTCACCCCGATGTCATCCAAGATATCCATGTCTTTCTTTCTTCAGTCGAAAAGAAATTAAGGTTTTTGGGGAAAACATTCCAGGATTTTTCTTCATATAATGGACTTCAATGGCAACCAATGGTTTGAAGGTCCAAATGTCCGTCTCAATGCAGCTTCAAAGTCTCGACACGATCCCAGTCGAGAAATAAGGGTCTTATCTAGTGAAACGATTGGTCATTTTATTTAAAAAAAATATATATATATACTTTTTAACCACAAATTTTTAACCGTCTTGTACCATCTCTGAGATGTGCGACGCATTGCGTCATCACGTTGGAAAGGTCACACGTCACGTCATCTGTCTAAGTTATTTGTCTGTGTACTGCGGTTCATAAACCTTAATTTCTTTTCGACTGAAGAAAGAAAGACATGGATATCTTGGCTGACATCGGGGTGAGTAAATTATCAGCAAAAATTTTTTGAAAGTGAACTAATCCTTTAAATACATCATGTCGCAGTTTGTCACATAACAAGTGAAAGCCAATAGCTTATGACTTCAGAAGTCTTGAAACATTGTGCACAAGTTGTATGGACTATTTTATTGTGTTTTTTTGTTTTTGTTTTGTTTTGCATACACATTAATTGCATGGAAAACAGAATCTCTGATATTTTACTCAACATCTCCTGTTTGTGTTTCACAGAAGAAAGAAAACCAATCATTTTTGGGTGCACTGTTCCTTTAAGATTTTCATGCACTCACTCACTTCCTCTGGGAAAGTAATACAGCAGCTCGTCTTCCCACAATCCCCCCTGGTGTGAAATATGCATGGCAGTGACAGGAAGTGGTTACCTGGCTGCCGTTGTTAAAGACTAATGAGTGAATTGATCAGAACAGGTGCCTCCCCGCGGTCTCACGAGGCCTGTGTTGCAGGAGTCCAGCATGTGGTTCTGCATGAAGGCTGCTGGAGGCTGAAAATGACTGGAAATCCTTAGTGGTGGGCTTTTATGAGCTGGCGTCTGCAGAGATTGTTCGTTTTATGGGTATGATCAGTTGTTAAATCCAGAAGGGTCATGGAGATGCCATTCGGAAGCATCTGTTATTTTACATTATTAAAGTCAACAGGAAATCAAAATTGACCTCATTTGTTTCTGTAATGCACATTTTTAGTCTTGTTGCGTATGATTCATCAATGCACGCTATTCGTTGTCAGCCAAAATGGTGTTTGTATGTTGTTTTTAATAGACCATGTAAATGCTGAAATCTAGAGAGCAGAGTGGATACTGATTTAATGCTCATATATCAATAAGTGCTTGAGATTTGGTGCTTATGCCTGCTTGACTTTGAATCACTATGCCGTTCAAAAGTTTGGGGCAAATTCATACTTTTAATAAGCAAAGATGCATTCAATTGATGAATAGTGACAGTAAAAACATTTATTAAGTAACAAAATATTTATATTATAAATAACTGCTGTTCTTTTGAACTTTATATTCATCATAGGATCCTGAAAATCACGGTTTATACTAAAATATGAAGCAGAACGACTGATTTCAGCATTGATAATAATCAGAAATGTTTCTTGAGCATCCATACAGCATATTAGAATGATTTCTGAAGGATCATGTGACACTGAAGACTGGAGTAATGATGCTGAACATTCAGCTTTCATCACAGGAATAAATTACAGTTTAAAATACAGTCAGTTCTAAAAGTATTTCACAATTTATTTTTGATCAAATAAATACAGCCTCGGTGAACAAACTTTTGAACGGTAATCATTTTGAAGGTAAAATGTGTCAAAACGGCTGCTTTATGTTGATTTTTTAAATGGTTTTTGATGAATTTATAGATTCTTAAGAAACTTTCTTGGCTCTAAACACCAGTTTCATTTTTGGGTGAACTGTCACTTTCTTTCTGTTTGAGTGTGTTTTTTGGTCACGTTACGGTGCAAAATTGCATTCTTCATTTCATGTAGAGTTTAACATTCGTACTGCCTGTTCGTTTTCGCCACATGTCCTATTCTCAAATGACAGTTTCAGGCGTACAGTACGTCACCGGTCAGACTGAGCAAGTGCTCGTCCACACACCCAGAAACGGATCATGGCAGAGCTGGAAACAGCTGAATGGGATTGAGTATCTGCTGGTGAATGCGTGACTGCCAGAAAGAGTTTCAGGAGAACCGGCAGCTGTTCATACTGTATCATACGCCGCTGGACTGTTGAGGGAGAGAAAGCAAGAGACACCCTGGAAAAACAGACAGTTGAGGGTGTGGGGGGTTAATGAAAGACAGACGGAGAGAGAGACGGATCCTGTGCAGTGACAGACAGTTGCACACATGTATAGGTTAAACACTACAGAAGATGTCTGCACGCATGACTGCCTGACACACACACACACACAGAGAGAGAGAGAGAACATTTAAACTCAACTGACCCCTTCCAGAGCGTTTTACCTTCTCAATGAAGATCAGGGCCAATTATGTTCTCAATAAAGCGCAACATTGACCGCCCACCTCTTCCTTTAAGTGTATTTCTTATTCATTTCTCTACGGGGAATTCAAAGACTTTAACCAAACAGTCAGCTCTGAGATAAATCACAATATTTCATGTGCTTAATGAATAAATGTGAATGTAAAATATTCAATTTTGATTTGAACTGAATAAGTATTGGTTAAAATTCTTTAATTGGGAAAGAAATTGTGAAAAAAGACAAAGGTACAAAACATACTCTTATTAATTCCTTTCATTCATGCATTTGACATACGCTGTTATTCAAAGCAACTTGCAATCAAGGTTTACATTTATCAGTTCATGCATTCCTTGGGAATGGAACTCATGACCATGGCGTTGCAAGCATCATGAACCACTGATTGAGTTACAGGAATGCTATTGAATTATATAAATGTGCAGAACAAGCTATTGACTTTAAGTCATGGTTATAAGAATAAAATGACAAAATATTGTAATATATACAAATAAATAAGTAGTTTAAGATTGTAGCTTGATCGTGGCTGCATAATTCGCCGTGAATTATAGAACTGAGCTGTTGCTGCTGAGGAATTTGGTAATGAGGATTTTAGTTGTGGAGAAAATGAATGATTTTTACTTTTGGCATTTTATTTTCTTTCTCTGTCAACAGTGTGCATGAACCGTTAAACAGTCCTAAAAGCCGGTTTGAGCCTCAGTGGCGTCTGTGGGATCCTTCATGAAGTTATGATGAAAATTTTTTGAGCTGACACTTGGTTTTAATTATAAATGTTCAAGGTGGTGTGTTTCAAAGAAGCATTATAAATTCAGAGTTCTGAGAAGTAAAAGCTTTTTTTCCACTTGAAAGTGGAGAGTCAGCATGAAGTCATAATGGATCTTATTTTCTCTCTTCTTAATGCATTTTTTTCTATTTTTTTTCTATTTTTCTTTTGATTTCTACTATCTATTTTATACTAGATTCTTACCTAACTCTGTAACTCTGTGTCAAACTCTGTAAATTAATTTTTTCTTTTATTATATTCAGAATTTTACAAAAACACATTTGTTCGTAGTATTTTAATTCTGGAGGCAAGGCATTGTTGTAGATATCAAGTTGTAGAGATTTCTCTAAAAAGCAGAATTTCATATATTTTTTAAAAATGTAACTTTTGTTTTTAAACTTTTTTTTCCCCACTGAAATGTTCTGTAAAAGGGGTCATATGATGGTTCTAAAAATAACATTATTTTGTGTATTTGGTTTAATGCAATGTGTTTACGTGGTTTTAGGTTTAAAAAAAGTCATTATTTTACACACACCGTACATCATTAATGTTCCTCAATGCCCCGCCTTTCTGAAACGCGTCGATTTTTACAAAGCTCATTGTTCTGAAAAGCGCGGTGTGCTCTGATTGGCCAGCGATCCAGTGCATTGTGATTGGCCCAAATACCTTACGCGTCTGACGGAAATGTCACGCCCCTTACCATAGCATCAGCTCCCAAAGCAATAATGACAGGTAATAACGTCGGTACTACCTTCTCAATTCAAGCCCGAATCTGATCCGGTGTTGTGCTGAATTTCGACCCCCGCCAGATTATTACCCCCCTAGTATTGGTAGGTTTAGGATTAGTTGTGGGGGAGGGGTTAGGATTAGGGGTGGGGTTAGGATTAGGCAATCAGGTACTGACTTCAATGAGGGAGGTAATAATTTGGCAGGGGGTCGAAATTCGGCACAACACCGGAAAATGCAGATGACCAAGCTGATCGATCAACTTTGCCAGCGCAACTGGACCGAAATCAAACCATCAGATTGGTAAGATTTGATTTCATTGGGGACATAATTACTGATTATAATAGACTTGAACTGTCTTTTTACGGTACATTACAGGCGGGAACACTATGTAAACATAAAACCATTTTGTAATCGTAGAAACGATAAAACAAGTATTACTCTATACTGCTCAGAACTCGCGTTTGATTAGTCAGTAGCAAATTCTTAAAATATGAAAACATGCTTACATGTGTCTGTGAGTTAGAAGCGCCAGACTGTATATGCAAAGATGGAATTGCCCCAATTTTTAGAATCAGTCTTGTACTCTCGCAGGTTCTGGAAACAGTCCTCCGAAAAATGCACAGCACATTTGAATATTTTGGTTGTACTGTTCTGGAACAGTGTTGGAAATAAAGCTTAACCACTGTTTTCTAATTGTGTCCTCTTTTGGGAGGCCAAACAAAGTAGTTATGCTTTCGCAACGAAAAACACAGCGTCTCCACGACATGGTGGAGTACAGTAATACAGCGAGAATAAAAGTTACGCCTTCTTTATCTGCGTATACATTTGGGCGGTGTTATGAAACTCTGCCCCACTATGGACTGCGTGTTCCCAAGGGCGGAGTTTATGTAAATTTTAGGGTTGGTGATGTCACTAACCCTGGAGTAATGTCGTGTAGTCCCTACCAGCCGTTTGTTGTAGTCCTTAAAAAGCGATTTCTTTAAAAGCAAATATCTCCCTTTGCTTTGAACTTTGGGCGTTGTAACTTTTCAGATGTTGTTTATGCTCAAACAGCGACATTACACACTAACTAAAGTTAGAAAAGTGAAATCATATTCAACCACCCCTTTAACAACAAAGAATATATCTTTGGATTTGAGACTTTGAGCCGTGTAACTCTGCAGATCTTATACATGCACAAACAGTTACATAACACACTAAAGAAAAAGGAAAACAAGAAATCGCATCTTATAACCCCTTTAATTCCCCGGGAGCCCTAGACACCAGTTTGAAGCTCCCTGTTTTACAGCACCATTAACACATCATTGAATTACTTTAAAGTTGTAAAGACTCTTCAGATCACACTGGCCTTTAGTGGTCTGCAAGTGTCCGTTTGGCTCCATAAAATCCTTCATTAGGATTTAAACTCAACAACTTTTTATGGTGGAATAAACAATTAGTTGCATTTAACTCAGTCAAGTTGGACAGAAGTAATTGTGTTTCATTCCAGCTTTTTCTAGTTTGAGTTTCTCATCATGTTTCAAGATGTAGCTGTGGTGCCCTTGATGTGGGGAATCAAGGCCTGTGATGTGATTAATCATGAATCCAGTGCCGTCTCACCCGTCATTAGGGACCCTCTCTGGGATTAAACGCCCTCATACGGGACGTCTGCTGCATTTTGAAGGAGTTTCAGTCTCCTTCGCCACATCACAGACCTACGCTGAGGCTTCAGCCTTCAGCATGGCTAATTTCCCCTCGTGTCCGTGAGGATGTGTAAATCTGAGGTGCTGGGAATCACGGATCATTGGGCCCTCTGATGCAGAGGTCTGCTGCGTGCTCCTTAACTCACGGTTTAGGTGGTCTCAGGGGGTCTTCATGGACGAGTGGAGCTCGTGGTGTACACAGGTGTGACCCAGAGACTGAAGCAAAAAGACCCAGTGGAAGTGATCCATTACTTGGATAAAGGTGTGCGAGCGAGCTTTATCCAAAGCATGCTCGATCCGTCATGTGTGGCCTTGAATATCTTTAGTAGAGCAGTTGCACAGCAGGGAGAGAGTAATGCACTACAGACCCCATCACATTTTGTGTTGTTTTACTCCAAAGCAGATATCTGCAGTATAGTACATTTCTAAAAGTATTTTTTAGTAAATGTACACATGCAAAATCTAGTCTTGTAGGCCTGCACGATATTGGAATATTTTGTTATATATAATATATTGTTTTTCTGCAGTATAAATTGCAATATAAAAAATACAGGAATTTTCACCAGCCATATTTGGAAAGAATTAATAATTCTAGTAAGATTTTGATGACGATTCTGTTGGGAAGGGAATCTGCGTAGAACATAAAAATGATTTTAAAACACTTTTAGGGCTGAACATCTTGGGAAAAGCTTGAAAGATTTGTGTGGTGATGCTTTACAACAAATTACTTAAACCTCGTCAGTAACCATAAAATATTGCTATAAAATAATTATTATAATAATTATAATAATTGTGATTATTTATAAAAAAAATATTAAACAAAATAAGAAATATATTGTAACAATAGTGTAAAATAAAAAATAATCAAGTATTTAGTAGGGCTGTCAAAAGATTAATCGCGATTAATCGCATCCAAAATAAGTTTGTTTTTAATAATATATGTGTGTGTACTCTGTATAATTAAATTTGTATATATAAATACACACACACGCATGTATATATTTAAGAAAAATGTGTTATTTATATATATAAAAAATATATATTTATATATAATATAAACTATATAAATATATATACAGTATATGTATGCAAATATTTCTTAAATATATACATGCATGTGTGTGTATTTATATATACAAAATAATTATACACAGTACACACACATATATTAAAACACAAACTTTTATTTTGGATGCGATTAATCGCGATTAATCGCGATTAATCTTTTGACAGCCCTAGTATTTAGTACAAATTATTTTATGGTGCAACTATAAAATGACAATGCTACTATTTGCATCCTATAATTTCTTCTTCATTTCAATATATCATGCAGCTCTACTGTCTTTATCTTCCAGTGAAATTGTCTGAATATTATTGCATCTTGTTTTCTATGGGTATATACATTTTGTCCACTAAAATGCTCTGTAGAAAGGGAATTAATGAATGCAACTTTGTCTATCTAGTAATAGCATGTATCAAATAATGGTTTATAGGTGATGCAAATGTTCTGAACGTGTCTTCATTGCTTTTGTACATTGAAAATGTCATAAATTGAAGTTTTAGAAGGCTGTGATGTGTGATATAAACCGAAGGCTATTTGCCGCTTTAAAAAGCAACAAGCCATTTTATATATACAACATTAACTTACAGGTTTCAACAGGAAACGCATAAAGAGAGAGAGAGAGAGAGAGAGAGAGAGAGAGAGAGAGAGAGAGAGAGAGAGAGAGAGAGAGAGAGAGAAACAGTGAGGGGAATATCGTGAGGTCTGTAAGAATTAGGATCAGAATATTGTGTAAACTTGTGTGTAAAATGATAGTGGTTTTCAGCGTAACTGTTGAAAAGCAGAGAATAGCAACAGACATCATCAGCTCTGGACATTTCTGACAAGCTAACGGATTGTGTTGATCCTGTAGGGATGATGTCATGATCTTTTTGAGCAGCAGAGCTGCCCATGTGACCTGGCTTCGTCTAAATGTCACGTGAGGTTATCTGTGTGGCTCCTGGCTCTTCTCAATGGGCATATGCTGCTGGATCAGTGTGCCAAGGGCAGGTGGCTCTAGAGACCTCAGATGTCCAGCAAACACACCAGACCCCCTGCCCAAAAAAAGACCCCAGATAAGTTCTTCCGTGCGTAGACGCTTCTCAAAGTCCAACATATGATCAGTAGTTTAGTAGTCAGAGGACTGCAGAGGTCACACTGACCGCCCAGCAGGGGGCGTCACTCTCACTTTGTCCTGCCCAGGGATGTCATCAGGGAAAGTGTTTGAATAGATTAATTCTCCAGGCTCTTTTCTTTCTGTTCTATACACACTTTGTATTTTGCACGGTGCTGCAACATTTACAGAAGCCCTGAAGAACGTGCTGGAGCTTAAGTTGTACAGTTTTGACACGATAAAGACTATAGTTGGAACGAAAAAGTGTTTTTACTTCTCAATGCCATAAGAGCTAAAGAACCTCTAATGTAACATGGAGGGCATTTTAATATCAACACGAATTATTTGCAACCCTTTTTACTTCTTTAACCTGACCCATCTCTGAGCGAAACAAGGACTTGATTTAATTCATCAGGAGGATTGTTGGGATTGTAAAAAGTGGATGTTAATTCAGTCAGATGGAGCAAGTTCTTTTTATAAACATTTGTTGCTCTTAATAATGTGCACATAATAAGACCAAGAACATGTATTAAGAAAGAACATTGCGTAAATTGAGATTTCATGTTGACTGGAATTGCAGCTCTTCGCTGAATGGCTTATTACAAACTCTTATACTTATCATTCTCTCTCACTTGAAGATGATGTTATAGGAGTAACCCATTGCTTTGTTGCATGCAGAAATCACAGGTCTTGTGTGCCGATCTTCTTTCAGGACAGGACCCTGATGTCACCAGCAGACCTGCAGGGCCCGGTGTGTGTTTGTTTAGTGTCGTCTTGCAGGCTGAGCTGTTCGGACTGGAGGTCGGCCAGAATAAACACGATCACAACGTGGAGAGGAACGTTAATGAGATAAGAGCGGTTAGAGAATGATGCTCAGAGATGATGTTTCAGCATCACCAGCATTACTGTTTCTCATACTGAAGGTTGAGATGCAAACATTTTCCTAACATTGTGTGCTTGTGCTCCAGACATGATAGATAGATAGATAGATAGATAGATAGATAGATAGATAGATAGATAGATAGATAGATAGATAGATAGATAGATAGATAGATAGATAGATAGATAGATAGATAGATAGATAGATAGATAGATAGATAGATAGATAGATAGATAGATAGTTGTTTGTTTGTGAATCAAAATACTAAATTCCTGTCATTTCAATTTAACTTCCTGTGGAGTCGATTCAATTCAAATCCATGCTTGAATTTTCCACTTCTGAATTTTGCAGAACCCTGGTGAGCAGGGAAAAGAAAGAAAGAAAGAAATGTTATATATATTAACTCTGCTACAAGCTTGCATGAACTCGTTTCAAAGAAACACAAGGCTCTTTGGGGGTATTATAGTAAATCCCAGTGTGTTTTCACTCCTTTATCCCAACATGATGTTCACGACACCACTGATTACATTCATCTGTATCAGTTGATTATTTCATTATTCACAATAAGCCTGCACTCGTGGATCCGACTGACAATTTCCTGTTTTCTCTCCCGCTGAAGATGGAGAAGGGCCTGTCATTGGGTGTTCCTCATCATCCGTCTCGGATTAACTTTAATTCTTTTTCCTTAAGGCGCACAGAAGACCTGGGTCAAACATTTGATTCCAGTGTAAGGACGCTCAGGACAGTTTGTCGTTGTAGCGATGGGATCGCCATGCTCTCATGAAGAACCTCTGGAGGCAGAAACCTGAGTGTTTCTCTCCCGCATCTTTATCTCTGTCTCTATCTGGACTGCGGCCAGTGTTTTTTACACCGCGTCTGTTTGAGCTCTTAGTTCATGTGGAGAGTCATCAGCATGTCGCCCGTGGCGCTGATTTTCATAAATAATCAAATGCAGTACAGCAGCGGGATATGAACATGCTGAGTGGCTGTTTCACAGGGAGATGCTGTCACAGAGCTGCAGGTGTTTTCAAAGTGAACCATTAGTGGTTTACTGGGTAGTTGGGGATCACAAACAAGATCTTGTAGAACAGGGGAGACTTCCTGGAAAGACCAGCTAAGACCATCATTTACTGACTAGTTTATGCTTGTCATCACTTAAGTACACGTTGTCCGGCTGTGTTTTTATGTGAGGGAACCCTTCCTGCATTGAGCCTGAGATCAAGATGAGTCCTCTACTGGTTAGTGTTAGTTTAGTGCTGGTCTGACTCCTGGGACAGTTTTTCCCTGCTGTAAAATGGAGCTTGTGAAATTGGATGATCAAAATGTTTTAGCTTGGTATGAGAAACTTTATATAACAGCAAAAGTAGTAATGTTTGATGGAGGTTCTATGAATTTTTGCACTCTTACGGCAATCTTTTTTTCTCTTCTTTTGTTTTGTTTACATATTTATGTGGTACTTAGTATTTGAGTTAATAACTGAGTGAATTATTTAATACTTTAAAATGAAATGTACTTTACATGTATTTATTTATTTATTTTAGAAATATTTATTTTAGAAATCTATTCTATAAATATTATATATATATATATATATATATATATATATATATATATATATATATATATATATATATATATATGTGTGTGTGTGTGTGTATATATATAAAATCAAAATAAAGCGAGTTAATAAAAGGGAATAAAAGCATGAATTACTTTTTTCCAAAAAAAAAGATATCGACAGAATAAGTTTTACTTTTGCTTGTAGTCAAAGCTGAAAGAAGCATGATCTGACCTCTGTATTTATGTCTTTTAACCCATCATCAAAAACAGCCCCTATCCAAGGAGAGGTTACTGTAACTCCTGAAATTTATTTTTGGTGTACTAAGAGAATCTGACAGACCAAACACAATTATTTCACTCATTAAACGTAAGAAAATGTAAAGACAGCCATGCCTTCACATCAGACACACTGGTCATAAGTAGGCTAGCTCCAGACCAGAATGCAGTGTCATCTGCATAGCAATGGAACGACAGACCACGCTTCCTAAAAATAGAACCCAATGGGAGCATATATAATGGAAAAAGGAATAGGAGCTAAGATGGATCCCTGGGGAACACCACACGATAAAGGAGCTGCCTCAGACCAATGTTCACCAATGTTAACTCTAAAACTTCTATTGGAGAGATGTGATTTAAACCATTCAAGACCACTTCCTTTTATGCCAGCACTCTGCTCCATAGAAATATGCATTCTAAGCAACTAGTGAGAATAGGACGCTAAACTAAAGTGTGACCAATTTTTTTTTTTTTTTTCATTATAATAGTATCTCTCTTATTTAATACTACATTTTTTTCCCTCTTTTTTTATCTGGAATGTGATGGGCAAAAAGTTTGTTTCATAACAAAAGTGTGACGTGCTCTTACAGACGTTAAAGGATTAGTTCACTTTTAAAAAAACTTTTGTTGATAATTTACTCACCCCCATGTCATCCAAGATGTCCATGTCTTTCTTTCTTCAGTCGAAAAGAAATTAAGGTTTTTGATGAAAACATTCCAGGATTTTTTTCCATATAATGGACTTCAATGGGCCCCAAACGGTTCAAGGTCCAAATGACAGTTTCAGTGCAGATTCAAAGGGCTTTAAATGATACCAGACGATGAATAAGGGTCTTATCTAGAGAAACGATCGGTCATTTCAAAAATAAATAAAAAAGTTTAAGTTTTATAAGCACAAATGCTCGCCTTGCTCTGTTCTGTGATGCGTGTTCGTGACGTCACGTAATACGCAATTACGTTGAAAAGGTCACGCTTGAAATTTTCTTTTAGGCTTTTTAATATTAAAACACCCAGGATACGCACACGAAATGGGTATTTTAAACGATAAACTGACACAAAGACATTTGAATATGTGTATATGGTCCTCCTTCCGCACATTTGTAAACACTGACTCGGTACTTCTGTCTACGTCAAGCGTGACCTTTTCAACGTAATTGCGTATTACGTGAAGTCACGAACGCGCATCACAGAACAGAGCAAGGCGAGCATTTGTGCTTATAAAACTTAAACTTTTTTATTTATTTTTTAAATGACCGATCGTTTCGCTAGATAAGACCCTTATTCATCGCCTGGTATCGTTTAAAGCCCTTTGAATCTGCACTGAAACTGTCATTTGGACCTTGAACCGTTTGGGACCCATTGAAGTCCATTATATGGAAAAAAATCCTGGAATGTTTTCATCAAAAACCTTAATTTCTTTTCGACTGAAGAAAGAAAGACATGGACATCTTGGATGACATGGGGGTGAGTAAATTATCAACAAAAGTTTTCTTAAAAGTGAACTAATCCTTTAAGCTGCTCAAGTAAGGTATCGTAGCTGGTTTAGTGGTTCAGGTGGTGAGGTCAAACCAACATACTAGCATCCAAATCACAACACACTGTATGCTTGTTATTTTAGCCGGAAGAGACTAAAGACGGATGCGCTTGCTTCAGTCCAGGGAAGGGCTGTGCTTTGTGTAAAAGGGGACTTTTCACAACAGCAGATGAAAGATGTGGTGCTCCATTTGCAATGAAAGAAAAAAGACTGTGAGGAAATGGTTATTATTGCGGAGGCTGTCACATCGAGGGCTTGTGTAAGACAGAAAACAGCCCCCTGGGTGTTCAGGAGGAGTGCAGGGCCCGTTTGCTTTCACTGTATTGCCGAGGCTTTAGAAGGGGTTTGTGGTTGCTATATTGAAGTGGTTGTGAGCCAAAAATGCATGATTAATTTTTGGAGATGTTTTCTCTCACATCCCCTCAGGTCCAGATGTCAGACAAAGATGCTGCATGTGAACTTTACTTCAGACTCCCACTGGAGATTAAACGCGCTTTGTTGCATCTTGCCGTTGTGAAGTTCTCAGACCTACAAGATCTGCTCAGACTTTTGGTTGAAACACCAGTTCTGACATTATGGGAAATCTAGTTTAAGCAGATGGTCTTAGCTAGTTTAAAGTTTACATTATATGTATGAATATAACCATGAGCCACTAACCATGAATGGATACTTTTATAAGTCAGTTTTAAGTCTGCTGGTCTCCCTGCCTGAAAAGTGTACAACATACACCTAAAACCACCAAAATTTCAGCTTGACCAGACTGGGAGACCAGTTAAGTCCAGCTTGGGCTAGTTTAAGCTTAGTTTTTCCTCCCAGTGGAGACCAAGATGTTATTGCCAAAGGAACTTTCTGGAGTGAGGAGTTTCCTCAGTCAGTTTCGAACACTAAAGTCACTGAGGACTTTCGAGCATCTAAATATTCTTTAAACGAACATTTTACTATTTCTGATGGTGTTTGACTTATACACACAAAGCCAGTGTGTGTATTCACCACAGGCGCTTACAAATTTTGAAAAAGGATTTGTTTCGATTTGCATCTGGAAACGGCATTAGATTTCTGAGCCACCGCTTCAAGGCTTTATACCTTTATTATTTAGTCATTTGCTCTCATAAATCCAGTACACAAGATCTGCCTATAAAGAACAAACACATATAACATAGACGCTCCCAACCACACGCTCGCTTTATTGACTCTACTGAAGATATATAAATAACAGCATGGATGAAGAGTGTAATAGCTAAAGTTTCTCTCTCTGCTTTATTGAGCATGTAAATAAGCGCTGGAGCCACGTTCCCTCACCACATCTCTATAACTTTATAATTTACTGACTCTCTTAAACAGCTCCACCACACAAGCAGGAGTTTCTGAAATGAACAAATATGGCTTGTTGTTGGGTTCACGCAGCTCGAGTTCTCTCCTCCATTACCCCGTTTACAAGTGAACATTAAAAGCCCTGCTGTGTCACGCTAACAATAGTGTCCATTCACTCACAACTGTGCTAATGTGAAAGAAACCAGTTACTCGTAGAGGTGTACGACTTTTTCAAAGGACCACCGAAATGAAACGGCTACAAACGTGATGACGATTCCATGTGTGTGTCGGTCGTACTCGTAAAACAGTGACGTCAGCGTAGACCCGGCCACTCTGTCACCCAAACTAACCTCTAAACCTTCAGAGCGCTGCTTTCAGAAGCAGTTGGTGTTGGATTCAGATCTGTCAAGCTCTGGGCTTGATTGTTTAGGATCAGTTTTATTGCCATGGAAATTATGGCTAATTCTACATCAGCCATAAGAAATACAGCCTAAGCCATGTATCGGGGTGGTTTGGTGTAGCGGTTTAGCAGTCACACTAAACTCTGTGTTCCACTGACTTCAATTCATAATGCAGACGTGGGAGAGACGAGTGACTCTCCTATTTACATATAATAGATTTAAAGCAATACTAAGGAACATTTTTTACCTTAAAGTAATGTTTCCAAAATCGTTTCAGTGGTTCATCAAGTCGTAACAGAGTGAAAGGCACTTCTGGATTCGCTTTGCGGCCCTATATCTGCTATAACCACACTATGCAAGTTTGCCAAACCGGGTCGCGTTTCTGTAGTTCGAATGAGACGTAAGGAAACTACAAATTTGACTTGCTTTACGTCAAGCGTTACGATAGTCATTATTTAGGTTTTCTTCGTTTCTGATGTCGCAATACATCATACTTTCATGAAATCATGCAACATACTCTACCTTGTCTGTGGACATCGTTCATTCCAAAGCCGGTGCTGGATAAACAGCGAGTGTGCGTGTGACAGTCGGCTGCGGGCGGCGAAATTATTTACGACAGCGGTAATGGACAATTCTGCTTCCAACCAGTAGGGCGACCGAAGAGGAAAAGTTCCTTAGTGTTGCTTAAAGAAAAAATATAAATTTATATTTGTGTGTATATATGCATATACATGTTTTTTATTTATATCATGCTTAATTTTATCAAAAAAAATATTTTTACATATTTTCTACTTTAAAAAAGAATAATATCTCTATTCAGTAAGGACACATGATCAAAAATAACATTAAAGACTTTTATCATATTTTTATTTAAAATAAATAAATGATGTTCTTTTCAACTTTCTATTCATCAGAGAATGCTGAAAATGTTTCCACACACACACACACACAAATACAGTATGAAGTAGCGCACATCTGTTTTCATCATTGATAATAATATTAAATGTTTCTTGAGCACCAAATCATCATATTAGAATGATTTCTGAAGGATCATGTGACACTGAAGACTGGAGTAATGATGCTGAAAATTCAGCTTTGCGTCACAGGAATAAATTACACTTTACTATATATTCACATAGAAAACAGTTATATTAAATTGTAATATTGTTTCACAATATTACTGTTTTATTTTATTTTTGATTAAACAAATGCAGCCTCGGACTTCTTTCAAAAACATTACTTCAAAAATCTTACCAACCCAGAACTGTTGAATGAAAATATTGAGCAAAATTAAATTTTGGTCAGTTAGTCATATATTAGATAATACAATTTTCAGGATACTGTATTTTAAAGACAATTATGTAAAATCCAAATAAGCTTTACATATCTTTAATGGAAAGGGTTTAAACAAAGTTTATTATTCTCGTTCAATGAACCATAAAAAAAATATTGCACATTCACTTGAGGAGCATTCTCTAAGACAATAACAGTTTACACGCGGTGGATAATTTTAAGGACACAGTTACAATAACTCAGGACTTTAAAGAGTCTCCAGCAAGAGAGAGATGCCCGGGTCCCTGATCGCCTGCATGACCGTGCCATAGTCCTGCATGAGGACTGCAGATGTGAACAGAGGAATAAACTGCAATGTCTGTAATGACACAGTGCTACAGCGGATCTCAGTCCTTGCAGAACCGAACCACGTGTAACCATGTGTCCCCCCAGATGTGTTCGAGGACTCACAAGTGCCCAGGTGGAAGAGTGGAGTAACATCTCACAGCAAAAACTGCCAAATCTTTCTCAGTCCATGAAAATGAGATGCACTGTAGCACTTAAAGCAGCTTTTCATATTGATCCCGCTCTGTTCAGGGACTCATTATTTACAAGTTAAAGGGTAACTCTCACCAAAATTGAACCTAGGCTCTTTTTTGTTAATCTACCCGAGTCAAACTTTCGTGTAAAAGCATTATTAGAATGGAAATGCCACTTTTAAGATTGACCGTATTTTCGTTTTAGGTCAAAATGCCTTTTGAATGGGAGTGCATGGGGCACTACAGTGTTAGCATCAACATCGCTATATTTAAAACACTAAGAAGGCTCGACACAACATGAAACTGTGCTTGAAGTATCACCAGGGGCTCTACACATGAACTCCAGCATTTACTACATTGCTTGTGTACACAAAGTTTACTAAAAAGAAAGGTTTTGTACAGCTCACTTTATCAGTTAGTGTTTCCTTCCGGTGGCTGGAATTTTGTCAGTCAAAAGTAGTCGATCTCAGAATGCAACGTAATAAACTGACTCCGTATGAGGAAATGTCATGAACTTGTAATTTCAATGAAAAGCATGATAACTTAGATAAAAAATTATCCGTGAATTTATATGGAAACAAGCTTTAGGAGCTTTCCATCTTTACTCTCCTCATGTTACGTTGCATTCGGAGATCGACTACTTTTGACTGACAAAATTCCAGCCACCGGAAACACTAACTGATAAAGTGAGTCGTACAAAACCTTTCATTTTAGTAAACTCTGTGTACACAAGCAATGTCTCATTTGTTGAATCTTTTTATGAATATGAAGACATGTTAAGAAATTTGCTGGAAACAAAGCAGTAGAAAGTGAGAGGATGTTTACACATATACAATGAAGGATGGCTCTGTTTGTTTGAGTGTTTCAGAGAGTCTGTAAATGTGCTGACCAAGACTTTTCACAATGTTATCTGTCCACAGTGTCTGTTCCTTTTCACAGTGTGTTCTGCGTGTGGGAAACCCTACTCTCAGACATAAAGCAGAGCTGAGATGACTAATCTACAGACCTGCTCGCTGTAACTCACACACACTTCGCTTCATTCTGCGAGCGAGACAGCGCTGTCTGTCCATAAGTCCAGAACAGAGGGACTTTGAGGTCTGATTGTGGGTCAGATGGGGTAAAAATGTGAAATACATCCAAAACCTATAGTAAAGTCTGCCTTGAAATCTGGCAATGGTTTTTACTGTTGGAACAGCTGTCATGTTGGATGCGTGCCTATGATGCCTTACAATTTAAAATGCAAATTAACAAAGTTCTTTGTTTGCAATAGTTGATTGCAACTATAATCTTTTATTTTCTCACTTGCGTGCATTATAAACCAAGAATCTGTATGTATTACAAAGAGGATGTTTTTGTTGTTTATAAAGATTTAATGTGCGGCGGTAGCATGTAGATGCTAGTGAACTCTTTTGTTTTGACTAGCGTGGCTTCCTGCACGTCTGAGCCTCGTTCGGAGGGTTTGTATTGTAAACTACACTCTTAACAGCTCAGCTGTCACTGAATAATGAACTGTTTTCGTGCATGATTAACGAAATGTACTGCTGGTTTCATTCTTGATAAATGGTTGGTGTGTGTGTGTGTGTGTTGTTTTTGTTGTCAGCGAGTTCAGTGAGTGTAAATGTGTTTATGTTGTTGAAGTCTCTGGTAAACTGTATTGTCTGAAGAAACAAGTTGCTTATGCTTGTACAGAAACACAGAGGATCTGTTCCAGAACTACTGTAGCTGCTGCTGACAGAAAACTAACCATGAAAATAATAAGTGTGTGTGTGTGTATATATATATATATATATATATATATATATATATATAATTTATTTTTTCTATACATATATACACACTATATACACACAAATATTATTTATATTATTAAAATAATATTTTTATATACTTGTATACTTGTATCTATCAATCTATATATATATATATATATAGAAGTATAAGTATATATATATATAAATATAAAATATATATATACACACACAAGAAATGTATTGTTATGGCTGAAAAATAAAAAGTAAAACTGCTTACAATATCGTTTACTGGATATGATTGACATTGAAAAAAATGTTATTAAAAATAAATGGCTTTGTTTATACTTGATTTACTTTTTATTTGATTTGTGCTGGACGAAAAAAAATAATAAATAAAATGCAGTATTGCAGTAATAAAAACTATATATATATATATATATATATATAAAACACTGGCCAGGAAAAGATTCAATGTAAGCAGCGACCTTGTGTGAAATTGAATCAGTCGTCACAGACCTCTGTTGTGAGAGAGAAAGTAGAGATCAGCTGTGCATTTTCATTTCAGTGAGAAATATGATGCAGTTTACAAGTAGATATTTAACAGTTTTATTGTAATATTACATTTCACTTATTTTAAACTGTATTTACAGCCTGCTTGTCGTCTCTTGTGGCTGAACTGCACAGTGTGTTATGATGACTCATGTACATGTGATGTCACGTTTGTGTATGATGGACGAGGCCACATGAACAAGCTTCATTAGGTCATTATAGAGGTCTGATCTGAATCGAATCAGGCCTGAAATAGATGGTTGTAGTTTCCAGGGAGATTGTTGTCAGGGCAAACCTGATGTTTGGAAGCATCGATTAACAATGTTGTTCATTGCGTCTCTGCAGGCTGCAAATACAAACGCCAATGAGATTTTTGTAAAGCATGGATTGAAGAAAGAAAGCTTAGAGTGATTTTAAATATGTAATGCTCAGCTGGGTTCGTCTGTGAGTCAGCGATGTCGTCAGTCGAATGAAAAGTCTAGGCCGAAGAGTTGTCGTTTACTTTAAGGTGGAGATGTCATGTATTTGTTTTTCTTCTTTCAGACGCCTATCCGAGTCAACCCGAGATACTAAACACGCTGGAGCATTATGATGTCATTGAACCACACCTGCTCATTGGAGGACAGCAGAGACCGGTTAGTCTCATCAAGTCAATGGTAAGTCACTGGTAAAATCAAGCCCCCACTTTCATTGTTTTTTTACATGTTCAGCTTTCTTTAATGTGGGATGTTGAAAATGGTCTGCAAAGTTCCAAAGCACAAAGTCAATCCAATGGGAGTTATTCTCGATATCATTGCCACAGTTTCTGAACTCCGTCGTTGCCTTGCGTTTTTTTTTCCGGGAGCGAACACATCACAATATTCCTCATTTAAATAATTAATACGCAGAATAAAGGGGCGGGGCCTGGTTGAGTTAGTTAGTAGTGTGTTGAAACTCACGGTAATGGTAAGGGGCGGGACATTTTCCAAACACGCTCAAAGCACTTGACCAATCACAACACACTGCTCCAGCCGACCAATCAGAGCACAGTGTGCTTTTCAGAAGGAGGGGCTTCATAGAGACAGGAACTAAACAGAGCGTTACTGACAGACTGGGAAGAGAGGAGCTGCAACAATGGAGAATATGGGGAAAATAATGTGTTTCAAGCATGAAAAAACAAAATCAAGACTTTTTAAATATGGCAAATCGGCATAATAGGTGCTCTTTTAATGGGTTGCACATGCCATTATACACATATTGCATTGTCAAAACAAGGTCTTGACCAAAAATTGCTGCACCTCTTGATGGAAATAAATGTTGTGATGTTATTTCCATCAATTTTTAAAAGGTCTTGTATTGGCAATGCAAGAGTCCAGCACTCTGTAAAGTCTCCTCCAGCACATCCCAAAGACTTTCAATAGCCGCGTTTCCACCGCAGGAACTTTCCCCAGGAACTAGGAACTTTGGGCTGGTACTCGATGTGTTTACACCGCAGGAACCAGGGTCTAAATGAAGTTCCGGGTAAATATTTGCCCCTCCGATAGTCCCTGCTCACGAGGTAGTACTTTTTCAAAGTTCAGGAACTTTCAGGGGTGGGACTTGTGCGCTGCACAAGCTGATTGGTTGTGTTCACGCCGCATTTTGGTTGGATGACTCCACGCAGCATTTTCTTTATTTTTAACCTCCCTTTTAAAAAGTGGCTTCATGCAGTAAAGTTGTCTGTCTGCAAATATGGAATTTAATAAAAAAAACTGGGGGACTGGCGACGAGTTTCAGGCTTTATTATTTGGGTATTTGTGGAAGAGGAAACTTTCTGCGCGTTCGTCACAGCCATCTCACGGCCAATGTCCGCAATAGCTGATAACATACAATTTTATATCTAACGTTAGCATTACGAGCTCTGAACACGCTTTATCAGTGCTCGTCTCTTTTCTGCCACAGCTTTTAATATTAAGTCATTATGTTTACACATTGTCATCTATTGCAAGGCAAACCATGTTACAAATTTACTATAACAGGATTGAAATAGCGCATTGAGGTTGGTAACAAACAACTATTTACAAGACTGTCACTATTTATGATTGATAGACGGGGTTCAGGCTTTTTTTAAGAGTATTTGCGCAAAAGGAAATTTTTGCGCGTTCGTCCCAGTCATCTCACAACGTACCTTGTCTAATTTTATACGCATACGAGCTTTCTGAACACGCTTTAGTATCAGTGCTCGTCTATTTTGTTATGTTAATTAGCCTACCTCGTTAGTAAACCAATAACTGCAGCACAGTTTGAATCTCCTCCATACTTATAAATGTGGCGTTCAAAACTGATTACTGTCCGTCGCAGACTGGGAGGAGCAGTTGCGCGCAGTTTACCTTCCCGGTACTTTAGACCGCGGTGTAAACGCAGAAAGCAACCGGTCTGGGGCAAAAAAGGTTCCTGGGAAAAAAGTTCCTGGGACAAATTGTTCCGGGTAATTTCGGTGGAAAAGCGGCTAATGAAATTAAGCTCTGGACTCATAAGTGCAAATTCATGTGTGAAAATGATTCTTCAAGCTCCTCCCAACCATTCTTTCACAATTTGAGCCTGATGAATCTTGACTTTGTCATCCTGTGGCCATAATGTGTTTTCCTACATGGTTGTTTAAGAAATGAAAAGCTACACACTCCATCAATGAGGGTTAGAAGAACTCTAGCCAAACATATTACATGTTAGAAACATCATAACCACTGCAATAATGGCCCAGTCATAGACTCTTAAGCATTTGCCATTTTAAATCCAAACAGCGGCCGGGCAGTGTATGTTGACTTTGAAGTTAGACTTTGAAGATAAACGTGTTCAGTACAAACTATGATCACATGCCTGTTCTTTTATTGAACAAGGAGTGAGTTTGAACAGTTTGATATGTTTTGGGAAGCGGCAAACAGACCTGCATATGAGGCAACATGAGTCCTGGAGGGGAAATGTTGCTTTTGTCCTTAATGAAAAACATTTCTCAACCAATTTATGGAATGAAGACATGCAGGACTGTTTTGAAGCCCATTTGTTTGTTAATTTATTTACTTGGAGTGTGTTGTTTTCTTACTGGAGTTTTTAAAAAGGTTTTATGGACAATTTTTTACATGTGTACTGCCGTGAGCAACAATCATTAAGAGTAAATCAGACCACCTAGGGATCTGTGTGTGTGTGTGTATGTGTGTGTGTGTGTGTGTGTGTGTGTGTGTGTGTGTGTGTGTGTGTGTGTGTGTGTGTGTGTGTGTACTTGTTTTACCTACATTCTGAGGACCAAATGTCCCCACAACGATTGTAAAACCCGAGATCCGAGATTATGGGCAGCAGCCAGTTAATGAACGTGCTAAATAATGTTTATTTGAAAATGTAAAAATGCAGAATGTTTTCTGTGATTGGGTAGGGTTGGGGATAAGGGATAGAAAATCCAGTTTGTACAGTATAAAAACCCTTACACATATGAAGAGTCCCCACAAAGATACCAGAACATAACATAACATATCCAAACATAAATTGTTATTATGACAGTTATGACTTTATCACCCTCATGTTTTTACAAACCCATATGACTTTCTTTCTCCTGTGGAGCACAAAATAATACATATTTACACTTTTTTCCATACAATCACAATTCATAGTAACCACTTCTCAATGTCAAAAGAGGACAAAAAGTGTCATAAAAAAAAAAAAGAAAATCACATTTATCTCCAATTATATATTTTAAGGAACAGACAGCAATTTTAATCTCTAAAAATCCTGTCCCTAAATTCTATTTTTAGTTCAGTGACCCACTTTTATTTTATTTTCAATGAGTTTTTATTTTATTATTATTATTATTATTATTATTTTTTTTTTTTTTTTTTTTTTTATTTATTTATTTATTTTTTGGAGCTTGAGAGTTGCTGTTATGGCATTTTTCAAATGGAATGATGAAAATGATTGAAAGATCATCAAATAAGCGTTCTTCAAAACCTGATTCATCATATACTTGATTCATTTTTCTATAAAATGGATAATCAAGTAAACCTAAGTTGCTTCAGTCCAGTAAGTGTTCATCCTGAAATATTACCAATAATTAACAATATATAATAGTGTAGACTTTAAAGGGTTAAAATTGATCTTGTGTTCCACAGGGGAAATAACAGCATAAGCAACATGAGGGTGAATAATGGATGGCAGTACGGGTGTATTTAGCTGAATTATTCCATTTAACTTGGTCATTGTAAAATGCACAAGTTCTCCTTTACAGCCCTTGTAGATTTGCATGCATTTTTCCTTTTATTTATGGTGTTTTGGCTTTAATAGGACAGTCAAGGGAGGTATTACTACAGGAAAAGATAGTATTTGAAATGTAGAAATGTAACAGGACATGGCACAGTCTGGACCCCCATCATCACAATCAAGCACATGCGTTATCCGCTGCGCCAAGGCTTCAACTTCACATGTGTTTTTCAGATCATTGTTCTTCTTCATGACCCAGTTGGCATTGGCTCACTGACTGACACAATGACTTTCTCCTGTACTGTACAGTTTCCTGGAGCAGCGCAAGAACATCCCTGAATACTCCCAACACCACACACCAAGGCTTTTCAGGGATGAGGCTTTTCAGCTGGAATGCTGAGTTTTGTTTTTGTGGGACATTTTTTAAATATACTGACACTTTAAACTTTTGTTTCGTCCCTTTTTGCTCCAGTCCTCCAATGGCTGTTTAGATCCTCCTGGTGGTCTTCGATAAAACTGAGATGGGAGGTAATGTTATTGTTGGAGACCAGTGATTATTCAGTAATGCGAGGCTCTCTTGTTCCTTTACAGTAGATTTATTAATTGGTGATGGAGATTTTGACTTGTCAACTGATTTGTTTACTGACTCTTTTTGTAGGCCACCAGTAAGGGGAGAATGAATACTTAAATAAGCCAGTGTCAGTCACGTCTGAAAGCTTTGTTGAGTTTTTTCGTACTTCTTGCTTTGAGGTTTTGGACCCTTGCAGTGATTTAACTTTGAAACCTCTCTGAGGAACCCTTACAATGGTGTTAAATTTGCTCCATTTGTTTGCTTAACTATGGATTTATGGAGGTCAAAGTTGTTATTGGTGGTTTTGTAACCAAGGGAAATCCATAAGAGCTTCAACCCCCAAATGTCTTCTCGTCAGAGATTTATACATGCAAGAACATGCACTCTTATGAACCCACAAACTCCCAACTTATTCCATGCGGTTAAATCATTTTTCAACCAAGACAGTGAATGTTACGTCCATGTGTTCAATAAAGATGACGTACATTACAACGATTTTACCATGGAAAAGAGTTTGGAATCCCGTATTTTACTTGGGTTTCTCTGTTTTTCATCACTTGCATGAAGGTCAGCCCATATTCTAGGTCAAGTTTGTGCTAAACACTTAGCAAACGTTCCCTCATGATCTGATTTACCTTGTGTGAATTTGTCACGACTGTAACCGCTCATTGCCATACATATGCAATGACGCATGGAGCTCTTCATGTTAGACAGATGATTCATGCTTATTTCTGCTGTATTTTGTCAACGCCTGACTGGTTTAAATCCATTTCCCTCAGAGCCTCGGAGTAAATCTGCCGAACTTTCAGACTTACAAAGCGTGAAGAGAATTAATGTCAGAGAGAATTGAAACATAAAACTAATCCTGACAGCTATAGACCTCCGACACAATGGCGGATTCATTTTATCCTGCATTAAAGCCCACTCAAAGCTGGAAATATGCTTTCTCTCGCTGTCTATTGGTCTGAGGCCTTGCATTGTCTGTTACGCTGCAGTTGGACTTCATCTTCCATGAATATTACCACTAACAAAACATGAAACGGCTATTGCAACCCATTTCACTTTCTAAACATTTAATGAGAATAAAAATGTAGGACCACATATTTATTATTCAGTCTATCGGGAATATGCATTTTTGTACTAACCGCTTGGTCATTGACTTCAGTTGATATAACTGTGTGAATAAACCAGCTCTTTTACTCACACTATTTACTCATTAAGTCATGCAACTGAATGCATAAACCCTCACATAACATTTCAAATTATTATCAGTAAATCAAAACCAAGTAAATGTTGAAAAGCAAGCGATCAGACCCTTTGACAGTTTGAAGTGTGCTGAGAAGGGTTCACCATCACAACATGGTGTCCAGAAGTGTCACAGGTGTGAGTAATTATGCAATCAACCAATCAGCTGCCATCTTTTCAAGTGGCAATCAACCAATTATGACAACCAGCGTTATATGAGTAGATGCAGATGAAATGCTAATGCAGCAACAGTTTTTTAATGAGACGGTTTAGTCCATTTTTAGTTTTATTGGAACTTAAAAAAGGGAAACTTTTTATGCGTTTTGGCCATTCATTTACATGACAACTACGTTTAAGGGGGCCTAAAAATGCAAACTTTTGAAGGCGTTTTTGTTTCTGAAGTTTTTGAAAACGATACCATTATCTAGTGGTGAGCAGATCGAGGCTTCGTGGAACACTGAAACAGTTGAAGCAAAAGTGCCGTATTGTGTCGAGGCTTCGAAACAATCCGACACCCGTCTCCACGGTGACCCCTAGTGGTCAGAACAGTGTAAATGCAACAAAAACCTGGGCCAAACATGCATAAAAACACGTTTTGCAAAATAAATCTAATCATCTAATAAGAGTATCAAGTGTCTATGTTCTTTTATCAATTGTCAGGGTTTGTTTTGTTTGTTCTATGAATGGCTCAGCTAACAGGCCACTAAGAGACCAACTGCCATTATTAATTTTAATTATACTAATGTCTAATTAAAATGTCTACAAATGTATAAAACTGATCAGAGATCAGGTAAAACCCACAGACACTTGTTCGTTGGTTCACAAAGACTCATGATTCATGGATTGACAGAGATCATCGCCCCCAGCGGTGAACCATTGAAATTTCGAAGTGTTTCGAATAGTGGTGGGCCGTTATCGGCGTTAACGCGCTGCGTTAACGCGAGACTCTTATCGCGCGATAAAAAAAATATCGCCGTTAATCTATTCCCCAAGTTGCGTTGGGAGATGATGACGCAATCTACCCGCGGCCGCGAGGTAAACCCGGCTGCAACGCATATTCGTCGTCATCTTAAGTAAACACGGCTGAAAGTGAAAGCAGCAACATCCATTATTTGGACTTGGTTCGGATTTAAGCCGTCCGACAAACAGCAGCAAACTATAGACAGAGTGTGTGGGGTAACGGTTCGGTAAGTTAACACACGACTAATCCGTTCTACCACCTCAAATTCAAAACGAAACATGATATCACTGAATACCAGCGCGCGCGTATTATTCTCATTCCAATATATCTTAGTGGTGTAACGTTAACACATAATCTCTGTCTATGCCCGATTTTAAGAATCGTTGTTGTGTTTCTTTTTAACGGAAAAGACATTAGTTAGACAATATTATCACTTTAAATTTGGGGTTTCATAAGATCAAAGCTATAATAAACATTAGACCTACTTAAGTCTCTGCAGCTATTGTACTTAAATTTTATTTATCTGCAAAATTATGTTGTATACTTACAGTTTTGCACAATATATGTTCTCAAAACTACATATACCCTTTAAAAAAAATACATTTAGCAGTTGTTTAGCAGGGTCTGTGTAACCTGTTCTGAAATGGTTTTATTATAATATACTGTATATCGTTATCGCAAGAGGCTGCAATGTATATCACAATATAGATTTTAGGCCATATCGCCCATCCCTAATTGATAGCCTATAGTAGTTGATAATAACATAGGCCTACCTAATGTTGCCTATGGACTGTAACAGTACAGTAGTAACCTTTACAGTCTATGAGTAGAACAGCTTTCTCAAGCAGTTTGTGATGCATTGTGGAAACAGGAGATGAGCCCCTGGTCTAATGCACCACCTGGCTTGAGAAACCGGTTCACAAAGACTTACTTTTATAGTCATTATTTGGGTAGCACACATATTCTGAATGCCTTCGGCAGAATTCAAATGAGCCATTTTAATCTAGATTAATCTAGATTAATTTCAAAATTAATCTAGATTAATCTAGATTAAAAAAATTAATCTATGCCCACCTCTAGTTTCGAAACAGTTATGACGTAATGAAGCCTCGTTTACTGAAATCAATCAAACCGTTGATTCAGAACAAAAGATTCGTAAAGGTTTCGAAGCTTCATGAAGCAGTGTTTTGAAATTGCCATCACTACCATTATCGCATTTGTGAAAACGTTGAAGTCCTGTGCATGTGTATTACGTGTTCAGTCTATAGGCGTGTAGTCTTTCTTTAAAAAGTGACATCGCCATCTACTGGCCTGGCAGCAGAATATCGCATTTTTAGTCGTTTCCGTGGATCCATCGTTTTGATCATTTTTTAGTACATATATATATCTGTGTGTCTTTGTCTGATTTTAGGGTCACCCTGGATCACTGAAGGTGCTGATTGAAGTGGATGGGGAGCAACTGCTACTTGCTTTACAGAAAAATGAGTAAGTCTTCCATTATTCTCTCTCTTTACCAAATACAAGGTACCATGGTACAATGATGGTAACAGAAGGTAGTACCATGGCACGTTTCTAAAACCATTTCTAAGGTAAAAATGTATCTGTATCTGGTGGTTCCTTTTGTCTGTAGATTTAACACTATACAATTAATATGGGAGCACTTTCAAACAGAACCTGAATATTTTTGCCATTTTTATTTTATAACCATTCTGACTTACTGAATCACAGTAGTCTATTGTAGGAATTGTGGGTTTTTTACCATAGTTTTGACTATTAAAAAGGTTGAAAACATGCATGTAATATATTTATATGAGGATAAATCAAATACAGAAACTTTTTGCAATTTAAATAAGATATACTATGTGGCCAGAGTTTGTAGACTCTCTTATATAACATCTATATTACGTGCTTGACAATTCTTTCATTATTGTGCTGCTAAATATTGAAAATTGAAGCTATAAGTTCAGTGTATTTGAGTGTTACATAAGGCATTGTAGTATATGGCCTTGTAATAATCCATGTGTCCTGCTTTTAAAGGTTGAGCTGACACTGTAAGTGTGTGTTTCTGAAGTGAAAGAGCAGCGTGAAGCGGTCAGTCAGGTCGGTGTAATGACGCTTGTGTCAAACGAACCCTCGCCAGCTCTGTTTTTGAATGCAAATGAACATTCGCTCTGACAGATTCATGCTGGGAGCGACAAATCTCCACAACAGTGTCTAATTACTGAATCCACCGTAGAGGGAATGGCAAACGTGGACGCCCGTGTTGTGCATCATGCAGAAAGCCAGACAGGCTGCAGGGGAGTGTGTTTCTGAAGGGTAGATGACGTAAACTGAGGTCACCGTGTGAGCTGGAACTCACCTCTGATTTTATTCAGGTTGACATTGATGTTCACGGTGAGAGTGATTGAGAACCCTTCTCTGGTAACGCGGAGTGTGTGTGTGAATATGAACCAGAGCGTGGAGAGGGAAAAAAGAAACTGCGCCGGAGTTAAATTTGCAGGGGGTGAATTATACAGTGTTAGTGACCTTGAAGTTATAGACTTCTCAGAGACTACATTCACTGTGCTGCTAAATGTGGCGAAGATCTTGCTTTCCTTATCAGACAGTGCACTAAAATTGCTTTTTCAGTTCTGATCTTTGCCATATTTTGAAATATTTTGTTTCCTATTTTAATATATTTTAATGTATCCCTGTGATCAAAGCTGGATTTTCAGCATCATTACTCCAGTCTTCAGTGTCACATGATCCTTCAGAAATCATTCTAATATGATGATTTGATGCTTAAGAAACATTTATGATTGTTTGCAATGTTGAAAATAGTTTTGCTGCTTCATATTTTTATGGAAACAGTGATCCATTTTTTTTTTACTTCTATAGAAAGTTTAAAAGAACAGCATTTATTTGAAATAAATTTTTTTTGTAACATTCAAAAAACGTCTTTAATGTCACTTTTGATCAAATTAATGCGTTGGGACATTTGTTGGGACCTTGTCAGGACATTTCTTTTGGTCCCAATAAGGAAAAATGGCTTATAAATCATATTAAGTGATGTTTTTTGAACATCTAAAAACACTGGGTAGGGTTAGGGTTAGTAGATAGAATATACAGTTTGTACAGTATAAAAATTATTATGTATGGAAAGTCCCCATAAAACACAATGTGTGTGTGTGTCTGTGTGTGTGTTTCTGTCTGTCTTCAAGTAACCAGAATTGCAATAGAGCCTGTTTTCCACACAACTTCAACTTCAGTGTTATCGTGACTTTTGGCAGAGTCAGACAGTGTTGTGTGGAAATGAAATCCAGCATGTGTAATACTGTATAAGGAAGAGAAAGCGAGAGATCTCGTGTGAGCCTCCTGCTCCAGTGAAGCTGATGAATTCCAGTTGTTGAAACTGGATGAAGCAGAGCAGAGTAGAAAAAACATTTGTCAAATGAAATTATCACAATTGAATGTTCATATTTGTTTTTCATTCTCTCTGATTTCAGCACAAGAAGTTGTGGGAGGTGGACAAGCACATTCATTTAAGGGTTCACAGCATTTATTTCTTTCATAAGCAGCAATGAAGCACGTACGATGCTCGTTTAATGTTCATAAGTGCATTGCCTTTTATTCTATATGACAGTTGACGCACACTGAAGCATGTCAATGTGGGAAACACTAGCGCAACATGAGTCCTGTGTTGAGTTAGAGAGACTCAATAGAATATAATATTTAAAGGTCATACTAATGTATAGTTGACAGACGACTTGATAAGGTGAATTAAATAGTCACAAATGTCTGAATGAGCCCCTCATTCTTAGTTCATCTAGATAAGAGCATGAATTCAATTTATTCTTCATGTTATTCAAAGCCCCTAATTAAGTTGTGTGAGCACATTTAATTTCTGTGAATAACCTGAACTGGAAATGAAGTTAAAATTGGATCTTATCCTCTTTAAAGAACAGAACAAAGTACATTATTCATCTGCCTAGTCAAATGCAGAAGTATAATTTGTGTGCCCAGTGGGACGGCATCACTCCTGTAGTTTCTGAGGTTGTAGGGAGTATTGAACTGTAGGGTGTTTATGGCGTTACGGTGTTGCACTCACTATGATGTTGGTTATAGGGCTAAAATGTCACACATTAATATACCGAACCTTCTAATGCAATAATGCAATAGGGCTGATTCTTAACTTCAATTTTATTATATATAGTACTTTGCAAAATGCTTAGGCACGTTAGTATTTTCACCAAAAAATATACATTTTAAGTCAGTTATTTATATATTTTGCTGTAGTGTGTTAGTAGGAAATATCAGTTTACATAAATAGTTTACATTTCCAAACATTAATTTTGCTATTAATTGTAATAATCCAGTGAGATTTGTGTATGCACAAGGAGTCTGACAACAGTCGGTATGATCTGATCTCACCATCATCGAGTTTGTCTGTGATTACATGAAGAAACAAAGCAACGTCTCCAAGACACTTGAAGAAACATTCCTGTGTTAAAGTGTGTTGGTGTTTTAGTTTGTTGGGTTGTATCTTTCTCCATACTCATGTTGCATTCAGTCTTATTTAGACATGTAATCTTTAATGTATTTAAACAAAACAAAAGCCTGCAATTCTCAGGACGAGAGCAAGTGATTTTTGGACTGTTCCCATGGTAACAAGGGGGCGTGTGAGATAGAGACCGAGGGGTGGAAAAGGAGACAACCTCTGTAAAAAGCATCTCATGAGCGCTGTAGACGTGTTATTATCAGAGACATGACCTCTCTATGTGCCAGACAGGAGAACAAGGGCTGCACAACACCTTCTCACATTATCATGAAGCGATAAAGCTGAACGGATGATGAATATGGACTCCTGGAAAGCGTTTCAAAAGAAACACAGGAACATTAGAAGGGAAGATAAGATCCGGCTCTGTTGGAAATACTCTCTCTCACACACACACGCACACACACACACACACACACACACACACACACACACACACACACACACACACACACACACACACACACACACACACACACACACACATGCAACTTAATCAAAAAGACTAAGCCAACTGAATCCCAAATGCGTGTGAAAGAGCGGCAACCCAACACCATACCAAAATTATCAAAATATAGCAACATTGGATATTTTTATTCAGTTTATATATATATATATATATATATATATATATATATATATATATATATATATATATATATATATATATATATATATATATATACATATGTGTGTGTGTGTGTGTGTGTGTGTACATACAGTATGTGTGTATAATATATATGGATGGATGGATGGATGGATAGATGGATGGATCAAATAAATTATGGGTAACATTTCACCAAAAATAGTTAACATTAGTGAACAACTTTAGTTAACATGAACTAAGAGTGAACTGCATTTCAGCATTTATTAATCATGGTAATTTCAACATTTACTAATACATTATTAAAATCAAATGTTGTATTGGTTAACATTAGTTAATGCATTGGTAACTAACATGAACAAACAATGAAAAGCTGGATTTTGATTAACCAACATTAACAAAGATTAATAAATACTATAACAAATGTATTGCTCATTGTTAGTTCATGTTAGTTAATACATTCTTGACTAATGTTAACTAATGAACCTTATTGTAAAGTGAGTTACACTTTATTTTAAGATGTCCTTGTTACAGTATACAATTAAGTACTAATAATGTACTTACTATATAATTATAGGGTTAGCTGCATGTATCAATGCATAATTGACTGTTATTACTATAGTAACTACAGGTAAAATCTGTAAGAGGGACATTGTAAAATGAAATGTTACCTTAATGTGTTACCCAAAATATATTTTCTTATATATTCAAAAATATTATTTTTTCATACTTCATTACAGCTAAAAGTGATGTGATTGTGGTAATTCAGTCCTTTGAACCACTGTTTAGAAATGCAGTACATGAATACAGCTCTTCATTAGTGCAGATGAAGTTGCCTGAAAAAAAACAAGACTTTCAAGTGCTGAGTCGTATAACAGTGTTTTTCAGATGCCCTTATCCAGAGCTCCAATTATCTGACAGCTTACAGCGGTCATTAATGAAGGAAACCGGATGCTTGACATTCTAAATTAATTAGACGGGTCCGAAAAACACAGAAAACATCTCATAAACCCCCAGGATGCAGATCGAGAAGGTGTGTTTGTCGCAGCCTTCAGTCTCTTTAAGTCTTACTTAGTGGATGTGTTACACACACACACACACACACACACACACACACACACACACACACACACACACTCATCTGTCATTCTCTTTTATCACTCGTGCCTCATTGTGCTGCTCTCTCGTCTCACCAGCTCTGTGCGTGTTTCCTCCACAGATGCATCTCCGCCTCTTCCTTCAAGTGCCTAATGGTTCTTTCATCATTGCACGATTCGGTCAGAATGTCATATTGTGATTAGTATTGCATGATGAACATTCAGCATTTGATGTAGATGCTGCTCTGATATCAAGCCTATATGTGACTCTGGACCACAAAACCAGTTACATGGCTCAGTTTTTTGAAATTGAGATGTATACATCATATGAAAGCTGAATGTAAATAAGCTTTCCATTGGTGTATGGTTTGTTAGGATAGGACAATATTTGGCCGAGATACGACTATTTGAAGATCTGGAATCTGAGGGTGCAAAAAAAATCAAAACATTGAGAAAATCACCTTTAAAGTTGACCGTTTATGTTGGCGATTGTGCTGCATTCACTCACAAAAATAAATGTTTTATATCTTTACGGTAGGAAATGTACAAAATATCTTCATGGAACATGATCTTTACTTAATATCCTCATGATTTTTGGCATAAAAGAAAAATCGATAATTTTGACCCATACAATGCATTGTTGGCGATTGCCACAAATATACCCGTGCGACTTTGACTGGTTTTGTGATCCAGGGTCACATATCAAGTGTCATCAGATTACATCAAAACAATTAATTCACACATTTTTTGTGTTGTCTCAAAAAGGAATTTAGTGTGGAATAGCCCAGTTCACATTGTACCTGGACTTCACCTGGAAATCAGTTCTCTTCAGTTGTGATACAATCTCAGTTCACTTTATTTGACACAGATATTTTTTGGATGCGTGTCAACATGAATCAGGGCTTGTCCGCTCCTCTCCTCTCTGTTCATCACATTACAGGTCCGGTTGTGCGCAAGCTCTTTTCCAGATGAGACCGTGTGTCTCTGAGGACGGGCTGCTGTAAGCGTCTTTCAGTCTGTGCAGCGGAACGGGTTTCCCCAAACGGGTCTGTGAGATTGTGATAGAAATGGCTGTGCAGAATTAAAGTAATATTCAGTATTTACTCCTCATGTGTTTTTTGAGTTCTTTTCATACAAAAACAGCATGCAGTGAACAAATGCTGTCTGTGTTCAAGAAAGGCTAAGAAGCATCTAGTGATTTTTAAAGAGGAACATGCATTTAAAAAAAATGCAACCAAAATAAATTTGATCCAGGGTCAGAAAATAATCAGGTATTGGGGGAAAATGCCCCAGATATTATTGTTTTATTCTATGCCTAGACTTAATGTGCATTATTTACAGCAACTTTTGTATTTGATTTGTTAAAAAAAAAACAAAAAAACAGCCGTAGTAGTTGCAAACTGGGTTAATTGTTGTGGTGTGTGTCTTTAAGTTATATGTTTCTCCTTTTATTTAGTACTAAATGTGTTACAGATGTGCAAAATTGTTCTTTTCATAACAGATTTCATTTTAAAAGCATTAAATTACACGCTCAGAATGGCATTCTGGCATTACTCATGTCAGATGGCCGTAATAGCGTTTTCATTAACATTTCTCCATATTTTATGTTCTTTAAAGTGACTTCATGCTTTTACTGAGTTCTTTGTCCTTATATGGTGGACGTATGAACCAGAGGAAGCAAAAGATGGATTTTGTGATTTGAAATGGAGCCATTTGCATTGTTCCGTGTAATGAGTCGACAGAGAAACATTAGCTCCGTTTCAAAACCTGGTGAACTGCTAATATGCTTGAAGTGAGTGAATGAGTTCAGAAAATGCCCATAAATAGTTCTTACTGGCCACGAAATAGTATTTTGCATTATTGTTATTAAAAATACATGTGACTTATGTTAAACCCTGTTTGTTCTTCTTGATTATCAAACTATGATGCTCAATATCTAATGCCATATTCAAGACTTTCAGGGAATATGGACTTACATTTGTGTCTGTTCCTCAAAGATATCATGTGACTTCAGAAGAGTGCATATATAGACCAATGGAGTCATATGGACCTCATTAATGATGCTTTTTGGTCTTTTTGGAGTTTGATAATCCCAGTATGCATTTCTATTATATAGAAATGTGCAACTGAGATAATCTTCAAAAATGAATCTTTCGTGTTCCACAGAAGAAAGAAAATCATACAGGTTTGGAACGACATTAAGGCAAGAAAATAACAAAAAAATACCTTTCATTTGGGAGCAAATTACTCTTGTAAATGTACAGCGCAGGCTTGCATGTGTGAAATGCAGATTGTTTCATTTAGTTGTCTAATAAACCTGGCATTGCATATTACAAATATTGCTTTTGTTCCCTGGAGAAATGTTTTGTTCCGTCTGCTATATGCATAAATGTTCCTTCTTGCTCTCTCTTTCAAGTAAATCTGTTTGTTTTTGTGTGTCTGCTTTTATTAGCTTGTGTCTTTATAGACTGTCTGTTTATTTGATTGTGTCTTTTTCCTCACTTGCTCGTCTGCGCTCTGACTTAGAGCTTGACCTCAGTCGGAGCATCCTGTCGCTCAGCAGAGTTTCTTGACCTTTGACCTCTGCGCAGCGGTCCATGCGCTCCATCAGTCTGACAGCCTGTGCTGAGCAAGCGTTTGAAAGAGTTTTATCTTGTGCAGATTACTAAAAAACACCAAGCAAACAAAATCTCTTGCTTCCGCCCGATTTGACCAGCAGAACATGTTTTCCCAGGAGCCCAGAAGATCCGCTGAGGAAACTGAACCCTGCCTCAGTGATTGTCCTTTTGTTCTTCAGGGGGTTTGGTGCTCTCGAGAAGCGTTTGCACCGCTCGCGCTCTTCAAAGCACAATAAAAGAGAAGCGGGGACTTGAGGGAGCTCTTTCCCTCGTGCTCATGCAGAAAGCAGATGTTCTGCTGAATCGCACGGTCGTGTGGTGCTGAGCACGAGTCTGGGGTTTGGCTTCAGACAGCCGAGTGTGAGAGTTCCCAACAGGGATGCCGATGAAAGCTGAACACACTGAGAGGAAGTGTTGGACGAGTGTAGCTGGGAAACACAGGGAGTGTTTGTGAGAGATCACGGAGACTGGAGGAAATTAAAACGTGCAGAGAGGATGTACTGTTAGTATTTAATGAGGATTTTGCATTGGAGTAAAACACAGATAATGTGTTTTTTTATATGAGTTCATGCTTTCATTTTGCATGCTCTTTATACGCCGAAATGACCTTTTACAGTACGTGAATCAGATATGCATTTCTTTAGCGTACATGATATGCACATTTTGCATTAATATGATATGCACGTTTTGCGTGCATATGATACATATGATGATATGATTTTTATACACATAATAAATATATCATGTTTACAATAATACAATATTTAGTATTATTATATAATAATGTAAGTTATGCAATTATTTGTATTACATTAGTATAATATGTATATATTAGGGCTATATATATTGCGATTAATCGCATCTGACATGCAAGTTTGTGTTTATATAATATATGTGTGTGATTTGTCGGTCATATATATATATATATATATATATATATATATATATATATATATATATATATATATATATATATTTACTGTATATATAATTTGTCGATCATGAGATTTGAAGTACTGAGAAATAAAGCCCCATTGGGCTATAGAAAATAAATTAATAAAATGTATTAGTTGAGTAAAAATAATCAAGATAGCCTTGTTTTTATTTTACTTTTTTACTTTGTTTTGTTTGTTTTTATTGTATTCTTTACTTGAGTATTTAGTAAATGCAGAACCCAGACAGCAACATAGTGTCGGCCCAGATCTGGCCCACATCTGGTACGCATGGAATCCACACGTGGGCCGGATCTGGGCCGACACTATGTTGCTGTCTGGGAAGTTATGGCGTGTTTTATGAATTAAATTAGTTTAGAAACCGTTCTTTAATGCATGCATTTGCTGCATCAGATTTATAATGAGGCTGAAGGTTTGAAGTCATTAGTTCCAGTGCAGAGTTTTCATGAATATAGATGTCGTGGTTCTTCCGATTCACACACATTTGCATTCGTATAAGATTGTTCATTTAGACACGAACACAGACTCCTTGAGCTCAAATGAAATGTTTTTTGAGCGCTGGAGTGAAGGACACTTGAGTGGTTCAGGACACGATGCATTGTTCATTTGGCTTCAGGTGAATTATGAGGACAAAACACTATTTTTCCTCCTGAACCGAAGGACTCGTCTAGACAGCACTCTTTAGGGGTTTCCAGGATTCAAGGTTCAGCATGACACACAACCGAACAGACGACTTAAGATTCAGCACACCGTTCCACATTTGATTTGGATGCTGTCACAATGCTGAGAGAAAGGCTGATCATTTCCCCATCACCAGAATGCAGCGTCATTGCAAATGCATTGTTAAATCAACCAAAAGTGAAGATTCTGTCAGTATTTACTCACCTTCATGTCTTTCCTTTTACTACTTTCGTGAAAAATGCACAGTGTTTTTGTCAATTTTCCATGTCTTTTCCATGTATGGAAAAGATTCCACTGAAGAACGATATTCTGAACGACATGAGGGTGAGTAAATGATGACAGAATCTTCACTTTTTCATAAATTACTCCGTCTAAAGAGGTTTCTCACGCTGTTTGTGGGGATTTTCGTTTAATTCGGCATTTATTAGACGCCAGATGAGCAGTTGAGACAGAACTGGCATGTCTTATACTGTATGCTGTTCAAATGAATCCGTAAATAAAGTATTCCCAGATGGTTGTGACTGGCTCACGGAGCAGGATTATTTTCACATATCATATTCTTGCTACTTTTAGCAGATGTGAGGCTGCTTGAAAGGCAGACCGTCCGAATGTTTGGTCAAACCGGATGTAATGAACACGCTGAGACCCAAAGGGAGAACAACAATTGGACCCAAAATACTAGAAGGAGATGAAAGATCTTCCAGGAATTGCTGTGATTGATTGGGATTGAGAAAGGTTTAGGCCTTGGCTTGACGTGCAGGCTAATTCGGTACCTTTGGCTGTGACTTCATAGACTCTCACACTACCTAAAATGTAATTTGGACTTGTAAAAAAGGCTTTTTTTTTTGTGATGCTCATTGCGCAAGTGTCAGAGGAGCAAAACCACTGCGAAAGGAGTTTTAAGTGTTAGCATCTGTGGGATGCCTTCCAGGAGCTCTGAAATGATCCCGATACGTTTGCATGCTTATGAGAAACGTTTGATTTGTTACTTTTGTTAAAGGGATAGTTCACCCAAAAATGAAAATTCTGCCATTAATTACCTAAAGCCTAAATTCAATCTGTTCATCATATAAAGCGATTGAGTCTCTCCAGACAATTTGGACTAAACCGTTCTCTCCATATGGATTAGTTTTACGATCTCTTTATGAACTTTTTGAAGCGTCAAAGTGTCAGTTGAGGAGCTGTCAATGGCGGGGCAGAAAGGCCTCAGATTTCATTAAAAATATCTTAATTTGTGTTCTGAAGATAAACGAAGGTCTTACGGGTTGGAACGACATGAGGATGAGTAATTACTGACAGAATTTTCATTTTTGGGCAAACTAACCCTTTAACATGTTACTCAGAGAGAGCGCTGAGATCATTAACCAGAGATGTTTGTCACGAATAAAGACGATAACCTCGCAATAACCTCTCGATTTATGATTTTTATTTCCTGCTTCTAAAAGTTCTCCATTGGTCTCGGAGAGGTTGTGTGGCAAAGATCGCAACCCAAAAATCAGATGAAAAGAGATGTGATTTAAGGAAACGTGCATGCCCAGACTCGTCATGTTTGCGTGCGCGATGACAGATGTGTTAATGAGGCCAGATGTGCCCAAAGATCCCGCATTGATGGATACTCTTCAGAGGAGAGGTTGCGTTTTGTACTTTCTTATTCTTGTGGGTTTGATGTTTCATGTAGAGCTGTTTTCATGCTGAAGTTTATTTGCTCTGTTTGGCAGTACAACGACTGCCAATGGAGAAATACATCATTGATAAACATCATATTTGAAATCACATCATACGCATTGAAACAAAACATCACAAATAAGGTCTCAACTGTTTCTCCTAGACCAGGGTTTCTCAAACTCGGTCCTGGAGGGCCACTGTCCTGCAGAGTTTAGCTCCAACCCTGATCAAACCGAGTTTGAGAAACCCTGTCCTAGACAGATTAAATGGAGAACAAATGAGGACTTCTACTTCTCCTCTAGTAATCTTACACATCTCAACATTGTCTCAAACTATGATTTGCTTGTATCAAATGATTTTCTAGCTCTTTACTGTAACTGTATATCAATAACTAAGTCATGTATGTCTGTTTTTGTTACTCTGAAGGAATTGGAAGAATCTGAGATCAAGTTAAAGGAGATAAATCTACTTGATCTGACCCTTAAAATGACTTGTGTGGGTGTTAATTTAGTGCAATTAAACAATATTTTTGGCTCGCATAAAACTATTTGCTTTAGAACAGATGTTTTCACATGAGCAATATTTTTTTTGTGTGATTTCTTTTTTTACAGTGTTGAGACTCATTCTTGAGACCTCTATTAAGTCTCGTAAACTGTAAAAAAGCAATGTCTAAGCAACACATTTCCTATGGGTACATTTAAAATGTGTTTATCGATGATGCATTCATAAATCACCAGATGTTTTAAATAAACATGAAGACAATCATTTTAAAATTACATCTGAAATGCAACCCACAAATTCTCATAACAATAAGACAATACTGAGAAAGGGAAATATACAGATAATAAGTCTGATATATTTTGTACTTTCTGCTTGTTTTAAAGTCGGTGTGTTTTGTTTCGACCAGTTCTTTTACTTCTTCTGATGAAGTGTGAAGGTGATCGGTTGTTGTCTTTATTTTTCAGTAATTCTTCCTAAATAGTTCTTCAACTCTCAGAGACTTTTGCTGCTTTTCCAGCACTAGTAATGTGTGCAGGTTTTTTTAATGCTTTTTTTGAGTTGTTTTATTCGCACTTGTGCATTGAAATCAATCATGTGTCACCTTGACCCATGACCTCTAGACACCCTTAGGTGGGTTTCTTCTGGTCCTCAGGTGTTTTCTGTGACCAAGTATACTACATCTGCCTTTATTTTTCAGTAATTCTTCCTAAATAGTTCTTCAACTCTCACAGACTTTTGCTGCTTGTCCAGCACTTTTCACCATTTTTAATGCTTTTTTTGAGTTGTTTTATTCGCACTTGTGCATTGAAATCAATCATGTGACACCTTGACCCATGACCTCTAGACACCCTTAGGTGGGTTTCTTTTCTTCACAGTTGATAAGGATTCTGGTCTTCAGGTGTTTTCCATGACCCAGTATACTACATCTGCCTTCATTCCAGCTCATGATGGAATAGTTCAGCCCTGCGATGAGGCAAGCGGTCCTTCGTCCGGTCCAAGGGTGTAACGCTCCTCATTAGCTAAAGCTTTAGAACTGGCAGCAGTCTCTGTCTTGCCATGGGATGTCATTACATCAACCTCTGAATATGTCCATGGATTATTGCATTCCAAGTCAACAGTTCTCCCATCACACAAGTGTTATTTGGTTTATTCCTGTGAGTCATTTAGAAATTAGATACCTTCATTGGAACCGAGCTTGAGGACTGACTCTGCTGATGGCAAAATTTACTTTATAATTTAGAAAGCAGCAAAAAATGGTATGCTTTGCTGAAAGCATGCTTTGGTTTTTCCAAACCTGTAACTATTTTCTAAATGATTGTCTGTGGTGATTGACGTTATGCCACACATGCTGTCAATAGAGGGCTGTACTTTGTAATGAATCCCAGAACATTACTCTAAAGGCCTATAAATTCCTAAAATAGAGTTTCTGTAATTGTCAACGTAACCATCTGTCAGGGTCCAGAGAGAAGAATATTCACCTTAAAAAATATTGTTTTTGTTACATTTCAGTGTTGGTCTCTCCTCTAGATCGTCTGGATGTGATGTTTTGCATTAGTTCCAAAGCAGATGTTTGATGCTGGAAACGTGTCTTTTGGATAAAATGACCTCAGCAGATTTACGTTGTGCAAGTCGAGGTAATTGATTCATGTTAAAGGGATAGTTCACTCAAAAAATTTTAATTCTGTCATTAATTACTCACCCTCATGTCGTTCCAAACCCATGCGACTTCAGAACACAAATGAAAATCTTTCTGTCCCTCCAATGAAACTTTGACGCTTCAAAAAGTTCATAAAGAGATTGTAAAACTAATCCATATGAATTGAGCGGTTTAGTCCTAATTTGCTGGAGAGACTCAATCGCTTTATGTGATGAACAGAGTGAATTTAAGCTTTTATTCACATATAAACATTGATCAACTCACACATCAGTTGTGGTAAACGGAAGCTCAGGCATGTTGGTGATCTGGGTAATCGCTAGGGTGTTGCCATGTGGTTTCTATAACCTGACATTTTGGGCGGTCCTCACTTTCTGAGACCCCTTTAAAGGCCTGTTTGAGGGTCAAGACTTGGTTTTAGGGATTAGAGTTATAATGAGGTCAAGGGTCGGTTTAGGGTAAGGGTTCGGGTTAGGTACTTAGTTGTGATGGGTATAGGTTAGGGTAAGCGCCGGCGGCTAGAGATTGCATTGTGTCAATGAATGTCCTCATAAAGATAGATGTACAAGAATGTGTGTGTGTGTGTGTGTGTGTGTGTGTGTGTGTGTGTGTGTGCGTGTGTGTGTGTGTGTGCGTGTGTGTGTGTGTGTGTGTGTGTGTATGCGTGTGTGTGTGTGTGTGTGTGTGTGTGTGTGTGTGTGTGTGTGATGGCAACATCCAAAATGGCCTTGTGTGGCCATTTTTTGGTCCCCATGAGGAAAATCACACTAAGTGATGTTTTTTGAAAATCTAAAAATGCAGAGAGATTTCTGTGATGGGTAGGTTTAGGGTTAGAGGACAGAATATACAGTTTGTACAGTATAAAAATCATTATGTCTGGAAAGTCCCCATAAGACATGGAAACCCATCATATGTGTGTTTTCTTATTGGCCCAAGTCAAAAAGCCCCAAGTCTTTGGGATTTTATCTTCTATATTAAAAGTCTGTGGGGATTTTTTTTTTATCTTTCTCCTGGCAGAATTGTAAGTCTGATTACTTATAAAAGTAACAGCACACCTCTCCCCAACAAGCCGCATGATTTGAGGTATTATTCATTTAGCAATGCTAAACAGAGGTATTTAATAGAGACTCTGCATTACTGATCCATCTTCCAATTATCAGATAAGAGGACACTCCAGATGTGTAAGATGATAAAGAGGAACTCATTTCTGTGCAAGAGGAAACGCTCTGGAACGAGTCGTGAACTGATTTCTCCTAAGTAGCATGAAAAAAAAAAAACTGCGTTTTGTCCTTGACAGGATGGGCACGAGTTCACTGTAGCTGAATTCACGTTTAGTCAGCCAAGGACTGGAAAGTAATTTGAGCAGAAACTCTGTCCCCATCCAACCCCCCCTTGTCGTTCGTTCCCCTCTCTTTTGTCTAGCGAATGGCGGGCTTCCAGTCTGGATGTGTGTGTGTCTCTGTTACTCCACATCAGGATGCACATGCAAATAAACTTAGGCTGATGTGCTCCAGTTTGTTCTTCATTTAAAGCTGCCAGGGGCAGTGTTAAAGTAATAGCTGATTCTGTCAAGATTCATCCTCATCTTGTTCCAACCTGACATTCATGCTGTTTTCTTTTCTGTAAGAGTCTTTACACATAGCATATATTATGGAAGCTTGTTTAAAGGCACGGAATAAAAAAAATGTAAAAAGGTAATTGTGACTTTTAATCTCGCAATTCTGAGTTTTTTTTCTTACAATTGCGAGTTTATATCTTGCAATTTTGACTTCTTTTCTCAGAATTATGAGATATTAACTCGCAATTGTGAGTTATGGAGTCCAATTCTGAGGGAAAAAAGATTGACTTATATCATGCAATTAGAAAAAAAGTCATAATTGTGAGATAAATTATTTTTTTGTGGCGGAAACAAGCTACCATAATTCCTAATTAATTATACCAAATTATGTGTATATATATATATATATATATATATATATATATATATATATATATATATATATGAAATAATTACTAAAACAAAATTATTAAATAATTTAAAAAATAGTAATATTTACAAAATAAGTGCTAATCAATAAATAATGCTTTTAAAATGTTTTATTTATTTATTTATTTTTGTCTGGTTGTGAATTCAGGCAAAGCTTGTCAAGCTTCAAGATTATCAGTGACTAAAGATTTTATTTTCAGTCTGTTCATCACATAATGTTGTCATGTAACTTGGACTGCTTCTATAATGGTTTTAAGGTGGGGTTTTCGGAGCTTGACCGATGCAATGACTATGAAGTGTTGAAGACTATGAAGAAAAAGATGAACATAATTCAGGTTTAAATGACATGAGGGTGTGTAAAAAAACAACAGCATTTTCATATTGGGGTGAACTGTCCCTTTAAGTTCTATGCTTGAAAGAGAAACCTCTTTTGTTGTTTTTATTCTGTCCACTCCTGTCATGTCCCTTTCTAGTTTTTTATCTTGCGAGAACACAAAGCATTAAGTGACCAGGGGAAACAACAGCGCCCTGCTGTGTCTTTTTCCCCTAGTGACTGATGATTTGATTAGTTTTTTTTCTGCTTGTGGCTTTGCTGCAGTCGTCTTTCCACAGCATGAAAGGTATTTCTCTTTTTTTCTACGTGGTAATCTTTCGCTCTGCTTGGTCTCTGCTCGTGTGAATAATTGAAGAATAAATTAGAAAATGGCCACAGAAACATAGTACTTTTTTGGTTGTTTGACATTTTTAACTTCTCGTTGAACCACTGAATGTTTGTTGTGCTGGAACTAGATCTTCTCAAGGACATAGTGGTGATGCCATATGATGATCTAATGAGATGTAATGAGGAGTTGGGATGGATCTCACTTAGTAGTGGCGGGATGATGTGACGTAGTAGTTTAAGTTCACCCAAAAATGAAAATTCAGTGGATTGCAAACACTGAAAGCTCCCCAAAATGTCACAAGAGTAACATAAAAGTGGTCGTGGTCCATATTCCAAGAGAGTTGGCGACTGTAGGACTAATTGTCTGCTAGTAGAGGGACTAAAACTAAGTTTCATTTGTAAATGCAGAATACATTTAGTATTTCTCTCGCTGATTTTGGAAGTTTCTTTTAGAAGTTTTCCTAATGATTAATGAGTTTGTATTTTTCCTCATTTGTAAGCTGATTTGAATAAATGCATCTGCTAAATGAATAAATCTTCCATTATGAAGTGCGCACACACATCATTGGCTTCTTTAGTTTTATGGTTGAAAAACATTATTGATTGATTCGATAGAGAAGAAGTAGTTTTTGTTTAGCAGTTTATGGAAGGTATTAGATGTTCCTTTTGATGGAAATGCACTGCAGAATCCAACGGTCATTGCAAATGTATATAATAATGTTATATCCATTGGCTATATTTTTTTCTTCTTTGTGAGTGCATTCTCTATGAAATCCTTTTAAAAACCATTACAAATGGCTGGAAAAGTCATAGAAAAGTCATGAAGTTGATTTGTCAATATTCTTTACTAAGCTAAAACTCAAATTAGCGCTTGAAAAGAAAAGGATAAATCCTATTTTGGCCTTTACGGTCTCCAGCGTCTCAAGCATATGTTGAGTTGACCCTCCTGCCTCAACCTTATGCCTCCAAACCCCACCTGAGGGAATCGTTATGGCCGCGGTTCAGACCTCAGATCGGTTTGCTGCTTCTTCAAGACTTGTAAAAGCTTCTGCTGCATCTGTGATCAGAAGAGCAACATCTGTCAGAACATCTGTGATCGCATGGCAGATTTCAAGACATCTCGTCTCTTCCTGGTTTTTTAGACACCACTGCCAAATGCTGTTTTGTAGTTACATGTGTTGTTAATCCCATTTACTGTGTGAAACAGTCCTGTAAGCCATGAACAGTGCGAGGTGAGACCAATTAAACATCCTTCCATTATAATTAAGCGATAAGGGACAAGAGGTTAGAATATATGAATAGAGTCACGGCTGAGTTCCTGCAACCCCTTTAAAATTCCTATATTCACTTGTCCTCAAGTGTCTTTTTGCTTTTAAAAAATGCATAACACAAAATGCACAACATGATTCAAACATGAGGAAATTCATTAAGAAGATAAACGATTCCTTGACTTATTCCTTAAACTGAAGTTAATGATTGGTGTCTGATTGCACAGTAGATAAATCAAGTGCACTCAAAAGTTTAGGTTAGTAAGATTTATTTATGTTTTTAGTAATTGATTTTATGCAGCAAAGATGCATTAAATATAATAGAAGTGACAGCAAAGACATTTATAATGTTTCAAAAGAATTATGTTTCAAGTAAATGCTGTTCTTTTGAACTTTCTATTCATCAAAGAATCCTGAAAAAATGTATCAGGGTTTTCACAAAGATTTAAAGCAGCACAACAGTTTTCAACTTTGATAATAATCAGAAATGTTTCAAATCATCATATTAGGATGATTTCTGAGGGATCATGTGACACTGAAGACTGGAGTAATGATGCTGAACATTCAGCTTTGATCACAGGAATAAATTACATTTTAACATATTCAAATAGAAAACATGTTATTTTAAATTGTAATAATATTTCACATTATTACTGTGTTTACTGTATTTTTCATCAAATAAATGGTAAGCAGCAACTTCTAATACTCTGTGTAAGCACAGATGTAATAATGTAATGACCAATCAGCATTCAGGACGCAATCCAGGATAGGAAATATCGGTTTTATAATAAACATTAATCAGAAAGCAATTTTCCAGCTGTCAAAACAATGCATTAGACATTTACATTCAATAATAAGATCTGTCTAATCTTTTAAAAAATCAATTAAATTCATTTTCTAGTTCTTTGAGGGTGCAGTACAGCACCTTGATGGGGTTTTCAGATACTAAAAGCTATTTTTAACGTAAAGTGTATCTGGAAAACATTCATATTTCATTGTAAATTCACTGCAAGGTTTTCATTGATTTCCTCCACACGGAGTCGGCTTTAAGATCATCTAATTCGATTTAGTTTGGCGAGAAGAGATCAACAACAAATTTCTCCTGGAAGTTGAAAACTAGTGTAATGTGAAGTATGCAGTGATCAGAATGAGTTTCACATTTTAACATTCAAACTGAACAGATTTTTAGTGTGGTGTCATTGATTTTAGGTTAACCCTCCCCAAACATAGACGGTCTATTCCTGGAAATGTTGACTTGGATAATGAAGTGAACCAGACTTTCTACTGTCGGAAGTCTGTGTGTTTTTCAGGGAGGTTGTTGTTCTCTGACTCAGCAGTGCTGTAATCGTCTTCATGAGTTTGTCACTTTCTCTCGGGCAGTTCTGGTTAAGAAAGCACAGCTGCATGAGGGCCGATCGAGTGCAGATGTTAGTAATGGTCTGATCAGAACATTATCTCAGCAGGCGCGAGAGGAAGAGAGAGAATTAGGGCATCCTTTCACAGGATGAGGGGATCTCTGTAGCCCGTCTTTGATCCGTGATCATTTGCTGCTGATCGGATTATACGGAAAAAAAGGAGGATTCAGATTCTTGGTTTCACACTGCAACATTTTCAACTCAACTCAACTTACTTTCATAACGTAACACATTTCTGAGTGAAAGTGGGCGAAACTTGATGAGCAAGTGCTATGCATTGTTTACAGTAAGACCAGGAACATGAAACCAAGAAAATAAATACTTAAAGGGGTGGTTGAATATGATTTCACTTTTCTAACTTTAGTTTGTGTATAATGTTGCTGTTTGAGCATAAACAACATCTGCAAAAGTTACGACGCTCAACGTTCAAAGCAAAGGGAGATATTTGCTTTTAAAGAAATTGCTTTTTAAGGACTACAACAAACGGCTGGTAGAGACTACAAGAGCTTCCTCCCGAGTTAGTGACATCACTAACCCTAAAATTTACATAAACCCCGCCCCCGGGAACGCGATTTATAGATTATCAAGACAGAATATGCTAATCAATGACTAGAAGATAACTACACATCAGCTACATAAATTCATCAACTAACCATTCAGAAATGTTGTCTACATGTTGTCACTTCTTCTTGAGTCTCTCCATCTTTCTGACTCCGTTTTGAACATAAAAGGCTAAAAGTTTTTGAAATTTTTGGTACATGTGTGTGTGAGGTAAAAGCTGTTGTAGCTCCGCCCCCTGTGCCGGGAGCAGCAGCTCATTTGCATTTAAAGGAGCAGACACAAAACCGGTGTGTTTTTGCTCAACCTCAAAAAATGACAACTTTAACATGCTATATAAAAATATCTGTGGGGTATTTGGAGCTAAAACTTCACACACACACTCTGGGGACATCAGAGACTTATTTTACATCTTGTGAAAAGGGCATTATACCACCCCTTTGATTTTGAAGTAAAATGTCTTGAGGAAATGAGTGAATGTAACTTGTTTGTGTGTTTGTGTTGCAGAGGGTTGTTTGCTAGCCACTACATATATACACATTATATGGAAAAAAAGGAGGATACAGATTCTTGGTTTCACCATACACCATTTTCAACTCAACTCATCTTACTTTCATACTTTCTTACTTTTCATAATGTAACACATTTCTGAGTTAAAGTGGGCGGAACTTCATTTTAGTGCTGTCAGCTGAAAAATAACTTTTGTTTCACAAACGAGCAAGTTTTGAAGACAAAAAAAATGCATTGTTATGTTCACAGTAAGACCAGCAACATGAAACCTAGAAAAGAAATGACTTGTGGAAATGAGTGAATGTAACTTGTTTGTGTGTTTGTGTTGCAGAGGGTTGTTTGCTAGTCACTACACAGAAACACACTACCTGGAGGACGGAAGTGCCGTCACCACCTCACCGAATGTGACGGTAAGATTACAAGCGACTGTTTCCATCCAGATTAAACCCTACGCCCACCGAACACATGGCCATGTGCACTTCCTGAAACAAGCCCCTGTTATTCTCCTTGGAAAAGTGTTTAATTTGAGCTGCTGGGTTGATGGTTTGTCAGAAAACTCTTGGTTAGTCTGTGGAGCTGAATTAGGTGGAACTGGTGTTTATGAGACGTTCCCTTACAAAAATGTAGGCTATGTTCATAAATCTAACAAGCTACTAATGTAGGAAGTATGCTTAGGGTTCTTTGGTCTTTTTTGCATGGTTTGTGTCCAATTTTAAGGCAGTATCATTAAGGCAGACCTTCTATTTTACCTAAACCAGACCTCTAGTTAAGATCCCATAATATCACTGATCTCCGCCCTCAGCGATTGCTGGATGATCTTGTGTCAACAGCTTTAGAGGAGAGACGGCCAAACGAGGGCCACCAGGAGAGCAGGAACCACCCATGATGCACCTCTGTGTGTTTTAAGCATTTAGATTGCAGCTCAGATTACTAGTCAGCGCAACAGACACATTGAGCCCTGAAGGCATGTAAGTCCAAACCTCTGAGGAGCACCTCTGAATCACTGACCCCGTCATCCTCAATCTGCTCTCCAGCGGGCCGACCCGTTTCCCCGCCAGACTGCTTGAGCCAAAACACTTTATGAGAAGAAAACACATGCTATCAGAAATCCTACAAAAAAGAAAAAGGAAAAAAAATAGATAAGGAAAGAAAGTAGGCAAGGGAATTATATTTTTACTATTGCAATAATATAATCCACAGACAAACCCCAGCAATGGTATAGCAAGAGTCTAAAGCCATTTAGACCACCACACAGGGGCAATTCCAGGATTTTATAAATTGGGGGGGGGGGGGGGGCTTGGGCACAGGGGGGACTCGTTCTCAACCCCCCCCCCCCCCCCCCCCCCCCACTAAATAAATAAATAAAAAACCATTAAGTATCGAAATTACACTGAGTTGCATGTAGCTATGGTGTTAGTTAACGTTCTCACATTTTAATGTTTACCATGCCATGGCTTTTTTGGAAAAAATCTTATTGTGCCTTTAGTCTTTAAAACAACAGATAAAGATAAAATCTATTTTATATTTATGTGGTGGAGTGCGCTGCCACTGAATAACACTGACAAGTCCTCTCTATTCAGTAACGTTAGTATGACAAAGTTACATTAGCTAATCTAACGTTACTGGCGACATACAATATCTTGATCAGTCACACATGAAAGTAATCAGACTAACATAAAGAGCGATGTTTCAAAATATATAATGTAATTGAGTGTGTATATATACCATAAACAGTGACGTGTCGAGGTGTCTCTCTCTTCTGTTTGAAAAATACAGACCAGTGATTTCGCTTTGCGAATCGCAATTCAAGCAGTGATTGACAGCGCTCTGATCTAATGGCGTTGGGCATTGTCATGTTGACTGTAAATCTAGCCCAATGATGTTGGGGGGGCACCTTGGGCGGGGCCAATCATATTCCCCTCTAGACATGCCCCTGCCACCATAACAACAGCATAGCAACGGTATAGCAACAGTCTAAAGCCATTTAGACCACCATAGCAACAGCTTAGCAACGGTATAGCAACAGTCTAAAGCCATTTAGACCAGCCCAGCAACAGCATAGCAACAGACTAAAGCCACTGAAATGTAGTTACAAAAAGAAAGAAAGAAAGAAAGAAAGAAAGAAAGAAAGAAAGAAAGAAAGAAAGAAAGAAAGAAAGAAAGAAACTCAATATTCCCATCATGCTCCAGTAAGGGTCTGTTAAACACTAGATATAGTGTTTCACAACACCGTATGGTGAGATTTCATAAACCATTGTGACTATTTCAGCTTGTTCCGTAGATTTTCTCAACAGTGTGAGGCAATATGTGTCCTGCTTTGTTTTGATGGGAAACAAGAGTTGCAGTTCACCCAGAAACAGCAGCACTTCTCGACCCGAGTGTCGTCAGGGGGAGCAGAGCTGAATCTGGCTTTCACAAACTGATTTGGGAGGAACAGAACGAAACAAGACAAATGCTCTGTCAACCTGAGTGCGGAGATTGATGTTTCACACACACACACACACACACACACACACACACACACACACACACACACACACACACACACACACACACACACACACACTTATTTAAACTTACTTAATTTAAATTGTATTGTCTAGGTTTTGGGAGGTTGTTCAGAAGAAAGTACATTCTTATAAAAATGTATACCTTCAATGCAATACAAATCAATCCATCCATCCATCCATCTGTCCATCTATCCATCCATCCATCTATCATCCATCCATCCATCCATCTATCCATCTATCCATCCATCCATCCATCTATCCATCCATCCATCTATCCATCCATCCATCCATCCATCCATCCATCCATCCATCCATCCATCCATCTATCCATCTATCCATCCATCTATCCATCCATCTATCCATCTATCCATCCATCCATCCATCTATCCATCCATCCCTGTCCAGCTCTGCGTTTTCATAATTTCAAATTCATAATTTTGTGTGTAAATAACATGCAAACACAAAATGTGCTTGACTTATTTCTCATTTCTTATTTCATGATCATATACGCACACAGCCCTAAAACAAATTTTTGTTATCTGATTGACTTATTTGCTGTGTCCAAACATTTGTGCACCAGGCAACAGAACAGCATGTTTTGCACTGTAATCTGGATGAATTGTGCTGATCTGATGGGATCCAGGGCCGCTGGGGCAGATGAGTGTATTCACTCAGGGTGTAGGGAGTTATGGGCTTGTGTTCTGTTCCAGAAAGACTTCAGGAGTGTGTCAGTGTGTGTCTGTTCTCCCAGACCTCCTCTGCCTTTCATTAAGTCTGTTTTATGGTTGTATGTGCGGTGCTATTATTTCATCCTTATGCAGAACTCCTCTGAGGCCCGTTTGGACTCACTCATGGACTCCTGTAGCTCCAGTCGGACGCTGCCCAACACCCGAGCAACGCTTTAATCACAGATATATTACGTGATTAAGAACGACTTAGAAAACTCATTTAGTTTTTATCTGCTAAACCTAGTGTATACACTGAAAGTGCTTGTACAATGCATGGTCTTCTGGAGTTTGTGAAATACAAAGTCAACTTTAGATTACAAATAGCTTATATAAAGAAATCTAAAATGGAAATATTCATCAAAACAATAAAAAAATGACTTTTAATAATGATAAACTGACAATGTTTGTTGTATATATATATATATATATATATATATATATACATACATTTTTTTTTTTTTTATAGGTAACACTTTATTTTATGTCCTTGTTACATGTTGCATGTAATTAATGTAGTAATAATTATAAATTATGCATAATTACATTTAACTAACCTAAACCAAACCCTAATCCTAACTCTAACCCTATAGTAAGTACATGTAGATAATTATTATTACTCAGTACTTAAATGCGTAATTACACTGTAACATTGACACCTTAAAATAAAGTGTAACCGAATTACAACAATAGCAAAAATTCTAAATTAAAATGGTAAAAATGAAGACTTTGGAGTTGAATGGAGGGTTTAGTATGATCTCACTCATCATGTCTCAGCTGTGGCTCACAGTATGAAGTCACGTCACATTTATATATATAGCGCTTTTTACAATACAGATTGTTTCAAAGCAGCTTTACAGAGATAACAGGAAAATAATGCAAAAAAAAGTTTGTTTCTAGAAGAAAATAATGTCACAGTACAGCTTAAGTAAGTTCAGTGATGTTTCATTTTTGTTTTAAAAAAGTTATTAATTTAGTTCATTTATATATTAGATATATATAGCCGCTCTGGAGTAAACCGTGATGTCATCGTCCAGCTCAGTTCAGTTCTTGTATAATACTGTCAATGCAGGCAGATCAATATTATTGTTGAATATTAAATTAAATGTTAAATGAAGTGACCAAGTGATTTAACACTGGATCTGAGACTGACCTCACACCATCTGTTACCCTTTACATCATTGACATTGACATGATAAACTATATGAATTCAGAATAGAGTGCTTTCAGTGCCAGCTTCTGCCAAAGGTAGAATTCATGCAATTTATTATATTTATCATCAGGAATTATAAACCAATTCCTTAGTAGTTTTTTAGAGTAGCACGCAAACAATAATGCAAATCCACAAATTTTTCAACATTCATATTTTCATTCAGTATACTTATGCTTTTCATGCAGCTGACAGGTCTGTGGCTCTGTGTGTTTTCTTTTTTAATGGAAGTGGAGTGTGTTTTTTGCCTGACGGTTCTCAGGAAACAATGCTCTGACAGACACCATGGCTCATGTGCTGTGATTGATTCCCTCGTGTTGCTTTGACTGAGATATTGAGGACTGTAGTTTACACCAGGTCATGCTGTTAAAATAACCCCAATGTCACTGGTATACTAAAATGAGCATTATAAAACAGACAGTTCTCACTCTGAAATCTGATTGGATGAGCATATTACAGTGCAGAAGCTCTATATTAATTGCAAGTTGCTATTTTGATTGATTGGTAACCATGAAACTAATCTAACTTTAGCTATTTGCTAAGCATTCGTTTTTTTGTTAAATTGCCATTATCACTATTGGTATACGAGAAAAGCCTATTGATACTTTGCAGTCACGTGATATCTGGCGGGCAACAAACGCGGTTAGTGCATCCAATCGCACAACAACTATCTGGCATGTCGTGTACACCTCAAAACACCAACTTTTGTATATTAAAACTGGCAACGTCCTGGCAAGATCCTTGATTAGTTTACTGGTTTTCGTTGCTAGAGAATGATGTTCTTGCCCGCCAGCCAGTACAACTGACGTCACGTGCAAAGTATCAATATTCATGCTAATGCACTATGTTGTTTTGGGAATTATTATTATTTTGAGTAATTTTATTTTGATCATATTTCTTCTGCTTAACTGTTTTATAAAATCTTTACATCATGCCCAGCAACACCCTGGGTGAAATCACTAGGCGCGTTTCCATTACAGATTTGCGCAAAACTCTTTCTAAATGTCGACAAAAAACTATTGCGAAATGACGGCGTTTCCATTAACCGATGTTAAGCGACTAAATCTTAATTTTTTCCTCTCGCATTAAGTCGTTCCAAAAATCAAAGCAACGGACGTTGGTATAGGTTTATGTATCTCAGCCACTGCACTGGCCATTATTATTAATGGAAGGAGATGTGTGTGTGTTTTCCAAGCATTAATGGTAAGAAACGGCCCTTATTTTACTTGCGAGCGGCACATATGAGGAGTTTCTGGGTGTTTCTCCCTCATTTCTGCTTCAAGCTCTTGATTGTGGCATTTCTTTGAGGTTTAGAATCCATTATTCCTGTAATTCTTTTGCCTTTTATGAATTTAATAAAGAACTCTGTCTCGCATTCTGTCCAAACACACCGCGTCGTCTACGTCAGGTGACCTGTAAATGCGCAAAAACTGTTTGCATTGCAGTTTTGCGAAATATTTCTTTTGCAAATTGCCTGAAAAACCTCCTCATGCGAGCGTAAAAACTTTTTTGCGATAAATGGGAGTTTTTGCAAAATTGACGTGTTTCCATTGGGCGTATTTTCAATTTGCGCGATTTGAAGGGTAATGGAAACATGTCTACTGTTACATTGCTTTATTTGCTGTTTTTGTGATATGTTTACACTGTGGTTACTGAATAAAGTCTTTAAAACACGTTTCAACAGGAAAGGGCTCAAAAATGGAAATGTCTTTTTAAAAAAGGAAAAGTAAAAACATTGAACCACAGCTGGAAACGACAGGACAGTATGTTTCTTTCTGGGGTCTGTAGACCGAGAGAACAGGAGCTTTCAGAGGGATGAAGCTCTGGGAATCTGTGCCAGCTCCGTTCCCAATCCAAACCAGACAAGTGCTGCTCATTTCCTCAGACAAAACTACATCGTCCTGAAGTGCCTTGAGCTTGAGCTTCGTCCTCTAAGGCTAAGCTTTGGGGATGACAGTCACATTCTAATGGAGCGAATCCCTGAAATGCACATTTGGTGTGTGAAGCACGTCCATGCGCTCTGGTTTAACCCTCCTTACATACGGTCAAGAGTTATCAGTCAATATGCTTTAATCTGATTTGATTATGTCATTCGCAGTGTTTCATCTGACTGCAGTACATTCCATCATAAAGGAATGAAAGTAATCTTTTGTTTTGTTTTTCTTCAGGTTGTTTTCAAAGGTTTTTTTTTTTTCCTCAAATCATCTCAGATCTGATTGGTTTGGTTCATGGCTTTTTTGTCTTGCGTTTTGAGAAAACGAATGAGAAATATACCTCCAGAAACAAGGCAGCTGAAAAAGTTGGTCATCTAACACACATATAATGGGGCATGTTGTCACAATAGTATAAAGCTTACTGTATCATATTTTGACATGCAAATTTCTAAGGCCTCTAAATGATCAATGTGATCAAAATCACAATCTTCTAAATGCCTTTTGTCGTCTGATTGATAGTTTATACTTATTTAGAAAGTAAAATGGTTTTTAGTATAAACGTCCACCTTCAGCTTATATGCTTCACGTCTTTTTGCTGTGAAATATTTACTGATTTTTATAAAGTGAACCTAATAAAAAAAATTATATTGGTAGTAATATTTCAAAACAAAGGTTTACTTGATTATCCATGTATCATTTTTAGAAAAATTCTGTTCAAATGTGAGTATCATGTATGAAACACAGGTTTAGAGGAACATTTATGTGTTCATCTCTCAATCATCACTGTATTGCATTGCATATGTTTTGCCCAACACAATAAAAACTAGCTGACCATAAAACTAAGCATGTAAATATCATCTTACTACATATTATTGGAAGATATAGCGTGACGACTGATATTTTTAAGCATTTTATATAAGTAGTCTGCTGTAGATCTCATTGATTTACATTACAAGCATCAAAATTTCATCTTTTCCCATATAAATATCAGCAACTGCACTAAATTCCACAATTTTGCTCAGTTTGGGCCTCTGAATAAAAATGTGGTGTTTTGTTCCCTCCTTTCAAGCCATAATATCAATATTTAATATCATAATATAAGCCATAAAAGAACGATGTATCATATGTGATACTCAAAATGCAAACTTTTTTATATATATTTTGTCCAAAGGTTCAGTAAACACTTTTTCTGACTGTTATTTCACAATTGGCTATTTAATGGCAGTAGTTTAAAAGGGAAATGGTTTTGGTTTCGTCATTGCTTCAGATTTGTTTTATTATAAAACATTCCTTTTTAAACTACTGTGTTGGCCAACAGTAATTAAATAAATAAAAAAATGTTTTTATTAAATTACATTTAAAATGGCAAGAAGAAAGAATGTTGACTTGTGAAGAAAGAATGTGCAGATTCCTGTCTTTTGTGTCCCAGATTCACTGCTATTATCATGGCGAGGTGGAGGGACACCTGGGGTCAGAGGTCAGCCTCAGCACCTGTACAGGACTCAGGTGAGTTAGCAGTCACGCCCTTCCTATATGGGACAATTTGTACCTTGACTTCACCTCACAGCCTTCCCATGATGCACTGAGCTTAGGGACTGAAGTCAAGAATGGCCCGAGGAAAGGGCATCTTAATAACGACGTGTGAAAAGTTGGCCATCCTCCAGAGACACTTTACGGTTCCTGTTTTAATTATGAACAAGCACTCTAGTGGACGCTTAGGTTTGCCTTCATTACTGGAGAAGGGGCATTCAGATAGTTCACAAGTGAAAAGTTGAACTTCACAGTGATCAACAGGAAAAAAAATGATCAATGATGCAAACTTCATCAAATATGAGACTAATTAAAAGCTCTACAGAGACAATAGTCATTATTCAGCTCAAGTCAGATCAGTGTTGATTCACTTCCGTTCAATAACTGTGTCAATGTTGCAGAGTTCATCAATTATGAAACAAATCTGATTCAGCTAAAGGAGGAAAGTTGTCCCATAATAGTTTCTGTCAGAGCATCACCGTAATAACTTTATATCATGTGCCACAGGAGATCCAAAAAGATGATTTTCACACTTCAACCTATAGGGAGAATGAGAGCAGCCTGGACATGCAGGATTTATGAGTGTGATAAAGCGTCAAACATATCTCTGTCCCCAGAGCCACAGCGCTTATTGTTCAGCTCTTTATTTCACCTTGACTCACTCTTTGTGCCGCGTTAACCTGTCTCTCTCGGCCTGGCAGACACACACATGTGAAGGTCTCCTCCGACTGAAACGAAGTCGCTCGCCAATCGGGCCAAAACAAATTGCTGCTGATTTTTTTGGCGAGTGGGGTTTCCACAGGGATCTCGTGCAGTGGGGAATGTAGTTTTGAAACTTCTGGAAAAGCCCAAAGCACTGGCCGTTTCCCAACAGAGGAGAATGTCACTTAAATTCAGCGTACGACTCGAAAGTGTGAGAAAGGTTTGCGGATGCGGATCCAAAAACCACAGAGCGGTAATATTAGAGCTCGGGGGAAGATTTATTTAGCCAAATATCGTACAAAATGGACCGTCTGCTGACCAACAGTGGCTTGGATGCTGAACTAAGCTGCTTTCCAAAGCGTCACGCTGTCTTATATTGTGGGAAAACGAGAAACCACTTCCTCTCATAGAAGAGTTTTTCTCACATTTATTTGCCATTTTGTGTTATTATTTTAAAAGCTTCTTTCTCTCGCTTCTTTTCTGTGTCTTTCTGGATGTACTTCTGAATAATCATAAAATATTAGTGCATCTGAACACATTTTTGGTAAAGCTGGGGAAAAGTGCTGTTCAAATAAATGCAAATATTCTGTCTCTGAATTAATAAGAGGGCAAACTAAAAGCACTGTAATTATAATAGAATTTGATCAAAGTAGTTCCACAAAAATGTTACAAATTTAATTCATAGCACGAGGTAAAATCCTGTAAAAGTCCTGCTTTCTAATTTAAAAGCTTAAACATGTTGGATTTACTTTATTTCCAAGAGATGCTGAATTAGAAATATATTATCCAACACTATCTCACGACCAATTCGTACGAATTCGTACAAATGATAAAAAGTTGGCTAATTTGTCTAAACCCGCACGTGATGGGTAGGTTTAGGGACGGGGTCAGGGGTAGGTCATTCGTATGAATTCATACGAATTGGGCAATTCGTAAAATATGTACGATTTTGCAAAACGTACGAGTGAGGTCGTATGAATTCTTACGAATTAGCCACCTCGTAGAATTTGTATGTTTTCCCGTGAGATCAGGTTGCAATATCCACATAGTCTAGACAATAAATCAGACCCCAAATAGATAAATTCAGTAGGCCTATATTTAAAAATTATTTATCTCTATGTTGACACATATTTCTATATTTCACTGTTCATGAAAATATAAGACATGACATTAAAGCTGCATGTCAAATTGCTCATATTCCAAAAACAATTCATACATGCTGTTTGTAATCGTAATATGAACAAATTCAAATGTTAACTGAATGGTGTTGATTGCCTCATTCTACAGGGGACTGATTTCACTTGATCATAAAGTATATGTACTGGAGCCCATGCAGGAGGGAAACACTCATCGTCTTTACAGAGGAGAACATCTTAAATTCACCCAGGGAACCTGTGGACACGGTCACAATATTTCATACCCAAACACTCCAGGAGCTGTCTTCAGTTCTCACAGCAGAAGGGTGAGTTAAACAAAACCACAAACTTTAGAAGATTACAGCTTTCAGCACCCAATAGTCATTCTTTACATGTAGAAACATAATCTCTAATGTGACATGTTTCTGAATAATACGGGTTGTTGTGCTTTTACTCATCATGATTAAAAGAGGGACACCAGAATATTATAAACATGTAGGAGGACGTCATAACAGATCAAAATAAAAACACATTAGCAACTGCGTAGCAACACCTTGGCAACTGGAAGTAACTTTACCTTTGGGACGGTAGCATTGGCTCTGTTTGCTTGACCAATGACAGGCCAAAGAATGACAATTTAAAGAGTTATGACCATACAAGACTATTTGAAAGATTTTCCCTTCAGCTTTAGGCCTATATATATAAAGTTTACTGCATACTTGACTTGCACTATACAGCCCCATTTATTTTTATTTTTTCATAAAACATTTGTATTGTATTTTATATTTTATTTATTTATAAAACATTTTTATTGTATTGTATTTATTTAAAAAACATGTTTTATTGTATTGTATTTATTTTATTTTATTTTATTTATAAAACATTTTTATTTTATTTTATTTGAAATATCTCACATTTTGTAAATAAAAGGGGTTGCTTTTAAAGTTGGTTTCTCAAGCATCCCAACACAGTAACAATGACTGAGCCAATTATGTTAATTTGGGGCGGGACTATCAGTATGCCTGACCAATCACAGACAGGTTCATGAAAGCGGTGCACAAGGTCACAGATCACTAGCCTGGTTAAAACCAGACCATTCTCAGTAGTAACTGAGTTATGGTCTGGCAAAGCTTCATTACTAACTCATTTCCAAAGGGGCGTCACCAACGGACGTCGCTCAAATGCCTCTGGGCGCAATTGGACAGACCTAAAACCAATCAGAGCGATCGTCATCGTGTAAAGCCATATGCTGTGTCCCAATTCGCCTAAGTTACACTAAGCCATAAAAGTATGTACTCTTTTTGTGAAGAAAAGGTATTTACTTTTGAATGTGTAGCAAAAACGTAGGCAAGCTTTGGGACATACTACTTCGTCATCTTTATCGGACGGATCTGTCGCGTGCATCCTGTCACGTAAACTGCCCTGTCAATCATCTTGTCACAGTTAAAATCCTCTATTAAATCTAATTTAATTTCCTACCGTTTCGGAGAGAAATGTAGTAGCACGTTCATCTGCCAGTGGGTCTTTCATGGAGACTGTCCTTATGTGTTTGCAATTTGAATATAATAATGCATTTAAAAGTTGCTGCGCTTCACCAACGGAGTGGACGTCGCTCAAATGCCTCTGGGCGCAATTGGATAGACATAAAACCAATCAGAGCGATCGTCATCGTGTAAAGCCCGCCTCAACGTTTCTGATTGGTGCCGCGATTTCGACGGATTAGAAATGGGCTTGAATGAGCTCTTTGCCAGACTACTTGCAGAGCAAATCTAAATTTGCCGGAAGTTGTCTGGGTTTTCCATAACAGATCACTCTTTGTTTGGTCACTTTAAGGACACATCCAGTCTCTCGCCGTGGCCACTGAAGTGTTTTCATGTGGCAGAAATGATCATTGTGTCTGAATGTTGAATTGATAAGAATGTAAATGCGTACCTTGTAATGCAATGTAAGTCACTTTGGATAAAAGCATCTGCCAAATGCATAAATGTAAATGTAAAGGCTGACAGATTCTTTCTGTCAGAATCTCAATACAAACTCGACTTTTTACACACCGGAGAGTCATTTCTGAGATGTATAATTGTATTCTCTCTTGAAAAGGATTTAACCTGATGTTGCTGTTCATTGAATTAAGCTCCTGCATTTCATCAGATGTCATGGTGCAGCGATATCGTCTCTGTGTGGAAGTCAAGTGTTTTTTTTTATTCAATTAGACGCTTATCAGCTTTTCTCTTCAAATCCGCAGCACAGGTGAAACAGCCTGTTAGGCGTTACGACCCTAATTCTTCTCAACATGAAGCCTCACACAGATGAGTCCAGCCTTTTATTCCCATTGAAGGAAAACCATTCACTGGAAACAATAAGAGACAGTTTCCATTGAGAGCAAGAGGAGTGATGCTGAATGCATGCTGAAGACAAGGTCACCTTCATGATAGTGTGTCCTGTCCTATATACTGTAAATATTTATTTAAATAAAGCCGAGAATCTATCAATCTGTTGCATGTGTTTAAACAGCCTAAAAACACGAGAGATCTGATTTGCCATGTGGATCTAAATCAGAAAAAATAGCTTCAACACGGGCGGTTTGCTGGTCTAAGCTGGTTTAAGCAGGTTTTTATGATCTCCAGTCCAGCTGATGTTTAGTTGGTTTAGGTTGTCAACACGCTGGAATGGCTCGAACGCTCTTACCTCATTCATTAATCTTAATATTGTATCCCTGCGGCCTAAACCAGGCGGTTTGCTGCTCTAAGGTTGTGTTTAGCTAGTGACCGGCTTGACCAATTTGCCTGAAAATTCTCATTCCAAAGCAGACGTTCACTTCACAGCTTGGGGATTTACTTTTCATGAATCATAACACCCTCCTTTTTACACGCCAGTGTTGAAATGAAAATTAGCGGTTATATTTGAGCTAGGAAGACTTTACTAGATGGAAATTATACAACCACTAGTATATATGCGTCATTTATATGCAGAATTAATGGGGGCTTGTAATATTTATTAGATTTGTGTAAAGCAAGCCATTGTCACATACATGTATTGTGAGAAAGCAATTGTTGAAACCCAAAGAATGACCAATTAAAGAGTTATATAAACATAAAAGCTGAGAATTACTTTTCTCCTCAGCTGAAGCACTCAAACTTTTAAGAAGCACACTTGATGACTTCTTCTTATATTGCACTATTTAATTTAATTTAATTTAATTTAATTTAATTTAATTTAATTTAATTTAATTTAATTTAATTTAATTTAATTTATCATTTATTTAATTTCATTTCATTATTTAATTTTATTTCATTTTATTTTATTTCATTTTATTTCATTTTATTTTAGAGTCTCTAGACAAAAAACAAAACAAAACAAAACTCCAAAAGAAGAGAATTTTCATTTGTATAATATTTACTTCCACTATATTGTTCCCATACTTCCATTTGCATTATTTCATAGTGTTGATTACTTTTATTCTAAAATGTGGAAAATAGTGATAACGACGAATGAGTAGGTGAGAACTGCTTGTAAGACTCTGCGCTTGAAAAAGACGTCTATAAAAGACAAGTGGGTCTTTCACACGAGTAAGATGAGATGGCCAGGCAATCCGAAGGCTGTTAAAGTGAAAGCACATCGCTGCGGATCAGATGTATTTTGCGGGCAATGCTGAAACCAGAAGAGGATGTTCAATCACACACTGATCTGTTAATAGAGGGCACATTTAGAAGAGAGGTGAAGACATCACCTCTGTGCCTTAAAGGCCATATAGACTCAGCAAAATGGGCCTTGGGAGATTTTATAAAAGGTTCTTGAGTGAAACCTCTATTAACTGTGTCCTTCAGAGGAAGAGGGCGAAGTTTAATCATGTTCTGTCTGTCTTTCCCTGCAGAATAAAAGAGACGCCCAGAGCAGCACCAAGCATGTGGAGTTGATCATCGTCGCAGACAACCGCGAGGTAATGAAGAGATGCTGTTGACCTCACACATCTGCGACCTTCAATCATACAAATCAGCGCTTCTAAACCAGTTGGTCGTGACCCAAAAATGAAATGCATTTCTGTTCTAAGTGGGTCACAGACATCAATGATGCTCAGTGCAAATAATAGCTAACCGGATTATGGATATGTTTATCAACAAGCATTTTGGCACAGATTCATTAGTCACAACTAGTAGAAGCTACAGTAGATGAATTATGCAGATGTCAACAGGTTGTTGACATGCCCTCGTCCTCAAAAGCGATTAAAAGAAAGAATAAAATACTGAAACCTACAAGGAGCATTTAGAAATGTTGGGAATCTGAACACGTCACAACAAATACTAAAAATGGAATTCATGGTAATATTCATAAATCTCAAAGAATAATATAAATAACATCGCACTATAAACACTTTTGGTATTGTGTTTGATGTCCAACTGAAGTGTTATTTTAGTATAATTTATTACTATTATAGTATTATTAATATTTTTAAATATTTTTTAAAAAATTATACATTTATAGTCATTTTTTAAATGTGCTTTTGTAGTTTTTACAAATAATTCCAAATAGTTTGAAATTTATTTTAATGTCATGTTTAGTTTTATTTCGGTTAGTACTTCAACTTCAACTTTCAGTAAGTTGGAAAGGCAACATATCTGCTAATTTTCATTTAGTTTTTCAGCTAATGTTTATTTTATTTTGTCAGCTTAATTTCTGTTAACAAAATGTTTTTAATAGTTATATTAAAATAAGCAAAACCAGCTGAACTACATCATTGCAGCTCCATACATCCTGACCCCATGTAAATACAAGGTCATGACCCCTTTGAGTTCAGGGAGTCAGGGAGGTGAGAGGTCAAAGGTTAAAGCAGATTAGAGTGTTTGTTTGCTGGAAGTGAGGACGCCCAGCTGTGATCACTTGACCTCTTTGTAGTTTGCCTGTCAAACAGTGTTTTTAATGTGCTTTAAGAAATGCTTTGTTGCCAAAATAACTTACAGTATTTATGTCATTGAGGGGCCTTTCAAATATCCTGTCATGTGATATTTTAAGGAAAAGAACAAAACCTAATCATTTGGTTTGTTGAATGAGCTTTATTTTCTCCAGATGTACCTGTTGAAACCAGGAAGATGTTAAGGAAAGAGTTAGAAATAGTGCGTTTCTTATTGTCTTGTACATTTTACAGCAATGAAAGCTTCCTTCTGATTATTTTCACTCCCCCTACAACACCCAGAGGCAGCAATCATGAGTGACACATTTCCAATCTGTGCTTTTATTTTGAAAAGCCGTTTTTACATCCACCGACTGACATTCTGGACATCAAACACTTCTGGCCATGTTTGGCTCAACATCTGTGTGCCGCTGCCCGTGGAAAATGGATTACCTCATGTGACATTTACCACAGTCGGCCAATGAATGACACATTTGGCTGCAGTTTAAAGACTTTCTTGTTTTCCTTTGCATTTCAGTATCAGAAACAGGGGAAAGACGTGGAGAAAGTGAAACAGAGGCTTGCTGAAATAGCCAACTATGTGGACAAGGTAAAATTGAATTACAATTAAAATGGAAATTAAAAATTAATATCACCACATAAGAGGATACATACACACCGCCGTTTGTCCCTTTAAATGCAAATGAGTGCATTTGGTTTCTGTCTGGTTTGAGGTGATGAAAGGAGACAGGACTCAATATTGCAAATTAACAGGCTTTTTATTAATAATAAAAATAAAACAAAACTATCCAGAGGGGGAAAACATGACCAGCTGCATTGCTTGACTTGACTCGACTCGACGACGATCTAGCACACGACTGCAAACACAAGGAGAATAAACAAGGCAGGTAACGAGAGAAGAAAGATGGGGCAATAATACATTGCTATATTTATTTAAAATAAATGGTACTTGATTTGATATTTTTTGCATTATATTAAGAAATGTATACACACACATTAATTCAAAAATCCAATAGGTGTAGGATCATTTTTGTAGGAAAATGCTTGTCAACTTGAAACTTGAGCGTAACTCTGTCTGACGCACCCACCGCTAGCCTAGCTTAGCACAAAGACTGGAGGTAAATGGCTCCAGCTAGCATACTGCTCCCAATAAGAGACAAAATAACGCCAACATTTTCCTATTTGCATGTTGTGTATAGTCACAGTGTGTACAAATAACAAGGTCACATGAGACACAGCCATCTTCTAACCGTACACATACTGGGAACTATATTCTCAGAAGGCGAAGTGCGGAGTGATTACTCCAACTCTGAGTGAACTCTCTGCTCCTCACCACGGGGCTTCTTGTTCTCAGGCGCTGTGAGCAAATCACTCCGCCCAAGTAGCAGTGCTTCGCCTTCTGACTATAGTTCCCAGTATGTATATAGTTCTGATTTGCATTCAAGCCTTCAAACCACTTTATATATCTCAATTTCAATTTCTAATCTTTGTAATTATACAAATGTTCATATTTGTGCAACTTGTGTATCTAAAGCCAGATTTTGTTGGATTTTAGTCCCTCGAAACGTCATTGCTGTTCTGGTTTAACCTGATTAGCTAATGTTAGCACTGCCGTGTTTCAGTTTTACAGGTCACTGAATATCCGTGTGGCTCTGGTGGGGCTGGAGGTGTGGAGTGACGGAGACAAATGCTCCATCACACAGGATCCGTTTACATCGCTCCACGAGTTCCTGGACTGGAGAAAACTCAAGCTGCTCCCGCAGAGACCTCACGATAACGCTCAGCTGATCAGGTAACCGCTGAGAGCCGGCAGGTGGAAAACACACTATGCAGAATCAAGGCACTTTTGCTTCCAGGAAATTGTTTCGCCATTTCTTGTTTTGAAACGTTGAAAACTGCATGAGGTTTTATTCACATATTTGTAGTTATTTTTTATTGGAAATTTACCCAGGCTGATGTATGATGCTGTAGATGAACATCTGTGTCACATGACTTCCTGTTTTCCCACCTCAGTGGGGTTTATTTTCAGGGCACCACCATCGGCATGGCTCCCATTATGAGCATGTGCACTGCGGAGCAGTCAGGGGGAATTGTCATGGTGAGTGACATCTGTCAATCATTCCTGATGAGTGATCATTTTAGAATGTTTGTATTGGGTCAAATATGGACAAACCCAACCATTGAGTTAAAAGAATTCATTCAAAAAACTAAACCAGCATTTGGGTTTTTCCATATTTGACCGAAACATGGGTTGAAAGAATCCACCATTTTTTTTGGAGTAGATGAGGTTAATCTATATTTCTATATTTCTATATTTCTATATTTGTATATATATATATGTATATATGTATGTATATGTATGTATATATATATACACACCAAAGAAACTTCATTTTGTCACATCATATCTCTGTTTTATGTATTTTAGTGGCATTGCAAGCTTCAGGTAGTTCAGATGAGGACACTAACTCACTCAGCACAGACATCTAGAGGCACTTCCACATAAATCAAACCAACACATTGATCAGAGCACACGGCGATTACATTCTACTGAGACACAAAATCAAAGCAGCTCTGAGATACAGAGCGTCTGTGGTCAGAGGAAAGAGCTGCATGAGTTCTTGCTCAGCAAATCATTTGAAGTTGTAGTCATTAAACTGTTGACTTACTTATGGCTGGATACCTGACTAATAACACCTTCAGTTTAATGACACAAGCATTCGAAGGAAACCAATCGCTTTCGTTCTGCTTGCATAGAGTGTGTTTATGGCTTTACGGTTGGAGTAAATTGGACCATCTCAGTATTTGTGCTTCGATTGAGGATCCCATTATGTGAAGCTTCTCCATAATGTCGCATGCACTTTCTACCAAAACATTTTATCTTCTTCAGGCGAAACAACAAAAGACATGCATGTTTTCTTCATTGACTCATTCGTCTGAGGCATTTTATTCCCTTTGGCCGCCTCTTGCAGACTGGTTGCATGATAGACTTCTGTTTTTGCTGTTTGATTTAGTGGAGTTGCTGCTATAAAAGCCTCAGCATTTCACAGAAGCATGGCACGCTCTCATGACATTGTGTTCGGAGAGGTTTTGTCCTCATTTGACCAGTTCTCACTAAACATCATGAGTGATAATAGGAATCAAGCTTCCTGAAAATGCAATTGATGGTAAATGAGATACACAAATTATAGATGATTATGTTCAGCTGAGAATTCTCCAGTCACACATCCATTGTAACTAAAATTCACAAATGTTATCAAAAGAAGAGAATTGAGATTAATGAGATTGAATGGAGACTTTTTCCTTGAGTCTCCTGCTCCTCTGATTTTTCTGCTGCAAAAAACATGCTAATAATCTTAAATGTGTCTCCTTTAGAGTGAGAAAATTGTAACTTTTGGCACAGTGCATTCAGATATAAGCAGCCTTTAACCAATGAGGCTTTTGCAAATCCAATTTGCTGTATTCCCGCTTGGTTTCAAACTGATCTGGTTCTTTTCACATTCGCTAAATGGACTTTACACACTCCTGTCCTCCATCACAACGCTCCATCAGACTTCATCTAGTGTGCATTCACTGGTGCAGCATTGCATCATTCATATTTAAATGGAAGTCATTGTCATACTTTTCTTGACAAACATGCATTCTTTCTATGCAAATAAAGCTCATTATTGAACGTGCCAGATTTATAAGCATCAGCATTTTTGCCCGATACACTTATTAAATGCTTGGAAAGCTGGCTGGAAGAAAAAGTTTATTGTCTGTAGCCAGCTAAAGTTTTTTTTTTTGTTGATAAAATGTATACCTTATATACAACATACACTACCGTTCAAAAGTTTGTGGTCAGTAAGATTTGATATTTTTTTAAAGAAGTCTCTTTTGCTCACCAAGGCTGCATTAATGTGATCAAAAATGCAGTAAAAACCATGATATTGTGAAATATTATTACAATTTAAAAGAAGTGTTTTCTTTTTGAATATATGTTAAACTGTAATTTATTCCAGTGATCAAAGCTGAATTTTCAGCATCATTACTCCAGTCTTCAATGTCACATGATCCTTCAGAAATCATTCTAATATGATGATTTGCTGCTCAATTTCTCATTATCAGTGTTGAAATCAGTTGTGATGCGTCATGTTTTTGCGCAAATCTCGAATAGAAAGTTCATAAGAACATTATTTATTTGAAATAGAAATCCTTATAAATGTTTACTCACACTTTTGATTGATTTAATGCACCCTTGATGAATAAAAGTATTAATTTCTTAATACTTCTTCTTGACCCTGAATCATTTGGTTTGAGTTTTTTTTTTTTTTGTCTTAAATCATAAGCTCTGAAAGAGCATCTTCTGGGCATTAAAACTTTCCTCCGCTCAACTTTTTTCTGCACAAACCACCTGACACGAATAATCACTCAGAACTGAACTGAAGCTGGTGATTTTCTTCATTTTAATTTGATTTTCACGTGTTTGGCAGACGCGTCCTTACCAAAGCGACTTACAGGAATGACTGTAATTGTGTCTGTCCTGCCTCATCAGCACACACACACACACACACACACACACCCTTCCCCAAACAAAGCCTGCAGAACGGTTTGGTTGTGTTCTGGCAGCGCTCGAGCAATTACAGCAGCGCACGGATCTTGAGTTATGCTGCTCTGACGGATTTGTGGAAAAGTAATTATAAAGGCCGTTAGTGTCTGCTCATTACTGATCTCATGTGAAACCGTTTTCTGAGAGAAAAACAAACGTGCAAGAGGAGAGATGTGGGGATAAATCTAATCTGGGGAGGGAAGGTGGAACAGAACGGATAACGCCTTTCGGCTCTCTGGGGTCACAGAGGAAGAAATTGCTCTTGTTTGTTTTAAATTGAAATTGATTGCTTATTTTAAATCACCAAGCTGCTTTCGAGGATGTGGATTGATTTTACTTTCCGTATCGATGCATGTTTCCACCATGGAAAAAAATAAAAACAAAAAGGTAACTGCGACTTTATCTCACAATTCTGACTTTTTTTCTCAGAACTTTGAGATATACGATAAGCAAACTTGAAATTCTGAGGAAAAAAGTCTTAGTTGTGAGATAAAGTCGCAATTAATTTTTTTTTTTTTTTTTTTTAATTCTGTGGCAGAAAGAGAAAAACAGAATTTCGAGATGTAAACCGAGAAATCAGTAAAAAAGTCTACGTTGGGGTAAAGCATTACCTAGTAAACATCAAGTAAACATTACTTATACATTTACAACAAGATATCTGACTTTTTCAAATATGTGGCCCTGGACCACAAAACCAGTCACAAGGGTCAATTTTTTGAAATTGAGATTTAAACATCATATGTAAGCTGAATGAATAAGCTTTCCATTGATGTGTGGTTTGTTAGGATAGGACAATATTTGGCCGAGATAAAACTATTAGAAAATCTGGAATCTGAGGGTGCAAAAAAATCTAAACATTGAGAAAATCTCATTTAAAGTTGTCCATTTATGTTGGCGATTGTGCTGCATTCACTCACAAAAATAAATGTTTTATATATTTACGGTAGAAAATTTACAAAATATCTTCATGGAACATGATCTTTACTTAATATCCTAATGATTTTTGGCATAAAAGAAAAATCTATAATTTTGACCCGTACAATGTATTGTTGGCTATTGCCACAAATATACCAGTGCGACTCGTGACTGGTTTTGTGATCCAGGGTCACATATGTATAAGTTTCTTTGTTTTCGCATGTATTGGCTGACAGCTCTCCTTGTCCCCATGTTGACAGAAATCATTCAGAGGCGTTGTGTCCGCAGAGTAAACATGATTATTGTAGTTCTAGACTAAATGTGAGCATTTACTCATTTCACTTGCATAAAAACAGATTCAGTATTCCTCAAAATGAATAAAAACAGTGAAATGCAAACTCATACTATTACGCAAACCTGCAATAATTAAATCTGTTAAATTACACAAAACTACTTTATGTAATCTCACTTTATTAACCAATGTCTTTGCTGCTGACCTTCGACGATCAGATTCAACCGTACTAATAAGTAAATAAGCATTTGTTTTATTTATTTTTGTTTTTGTTTTTATTGCTGAAGTAAGAGGTACTTATTTTGAAAAAGTAATTACTTCACGACCACTAAAAAATTATGTTCTGTATAGTATTAGTGTGTGTAGTATGAATGTAATCTGGACGCACTACATTCGCTATGTTGTCATTATCATGTGACCAACCAGCATCAGTTGTGTCACTTCACTGCCATTCATAAATCCTCTCCCGTGGCCTCATGGGATAGTAAAGTGTCCATCGTATGCACACTTCAGTATCTCAATGGAAGTAGTAGGTCATCCGGGTACTTGCTGAGAATTCAGACATACTTCTTTTGTCACATACTGTTTTACACCTACTATATAATAGGGAAGTATGTGATTTCGGATGCAGCCTAGGTCAAGCTCAGCCCATGACATCCAGAGAGGTGGAGCCGGATGTAATTTGGTTCTGCAGTGAGCACCACTTGTGCAGAGAAAGCCTTCCATCGCACTATGGCATCATACTGAGACATGAAGTTTTTGGAGCTTGGTTTAAAAAAACTAATTTTTACATTTTTATAGTGCAATGACCTCTCATATGTCAAAATTCATCACATCGCATGCACACTTCAGAATCTCACCAGAAGAAGTAGGTCATCCGGGTACTTTTTTTTTCCTACTCATTTATAAGTACTGTGAATTCGGACATAATTATTTTGCCACATACTGTTTTCCTTCTACTACATAGTATGGAAGTATGCGATTTCAGATTCAGCCAAAGTGCTGAACTTTCTTCTCCTGCATCCTTTTCTTCTGCAATCCAGAATGGCAGCAACGCTGAAATGTACAGGCGTGAATTTGCATTTCCTTTTACATTTGCACTTTTCGTGTGAAAGGGCCTTAACATTTGCCAAAAAATAGAACTTATGGGGTTTTTTTTTTGAAAAAAAGCAAGTCTAGCCCAAGTGAACGCAAAAAAAAAAAGTAGCGCAAAAGTAATATAACATTACTTTCCATAAAAACGAACTTAATTACTTACTTTTTTAGGGAGTAACGCAATATTGTAACACATTACAATAATTTCCCCCAACACTGGAATTGCGAGATGTAAACTCTCAATTGTTAAAAAGAAGGTCGCAATTGTTTTTTACTTTCTCGCTCTCTCTGTGTTTTAGGATCACTCTGATAACCCTCTCGGCGCTGCGGTTACTTTGGCCCATGAGCTCGGACACAACTTCGGCATGAATCATGACACGCCGGAGCGCGGGTGCGGGTGCAGAGCGACTGTGGACCGAGGCGGATGTATCATGACCCCCTCCACTGGGTGAGAGCGACCAAAAAATTGCATCTATAGACTATTTTGGTGTTTGTAAACAGTGATGACGTTTTTTTTGTGGGCCTGGTGTCAGAAAGTGTCCGTTCTGCAGTAGCAGTCTATGAAAGCCAGAGAATAAAATAATTAAAAAGGTAAATGCAAGTTTATATCCCATATTTCTGACTTTTTTCTCAGAATTGTGATATAAATTCGCAATTGCGAGTTGCAAAGTCCTAATTGTGAGATATAAACTTGTTTTTTTTTGTTTTTTTTACAATACCGTATGATGTCATCTAATGATGAATTTCTTTTAATATATTATTATCAACCCATTCATTCTCCAAACCGCGTATCCTCTGGTATCACAGCTATCACAGCGTCCCGGGCCGCAGGTTGGGGAAACACCCTGGACACATAGTCAGTCCCTGTATTATGATTCCTTTTTAAAATAATATAAAAAAAAATAAAAATAAAAGTTATTTATATATTATTAAACATTTTAGTGCCATTTAGTGCCCCCCCCCCCCCCCAAAAAAAAAGAAAAAAAAAAAATATTTATAAAATCAATATATTTTAAATATTAATATACAGTATGTTGATGTTTTATTGTGGTGAATTGTTTTTAATAATAATATTTCTTACACATATGGATATATTTTGGTGCCATATAGAGGTGAATATTTAAATATTATATTTTCTTGCTCATTAACTCATTTAAAGGAAGTAAGTGAGGTTTTACTAGAACCAAAAAAATTACAATTCTGGGTAACACTTTATTTTGATGATCCCTTTTGAACATTATATTAACTATAAGTAACTTTGCAACTACATGTCATCTAACTCTCATTAGAGTATTAGTAGACTGTCTCTTTTCGTGAAAGTCAACAGGATTTAATGTTGTTTGGACACCAGTGTTCCTCAAAATATCTTGTGTTCAGCAGAAAATCCTGTAACTCATCAGCTGACGTTGTGAGCGTGAATCGTTTTCTTATTCCTTTTTACCTAGAATTTCATGTCACCTTCATCCGGCCTCCTCAGTATATGACGACTCCGTCTGTTTGTTAGAGGTTAGCTGTATTTCTGCCTCATTACTCTATAATGAGCTCCATTTGGTCATCTGCACAACAGCAGACTTCAACACCCCACCCGGCGGGACGGCATTAGCATTTAGCCACATGCTCCCAATTGACCCCACTGGTACATGTCTGATAGCGATTTCATAAACATCAGAGCTTGTGCAACTTGTTGCTGATTTATTGTCATCTGTTGTGCTGTTATACGGGACGCCTGGTTTTATGGGCAGATGTTCGGACAACTCAAAACACATGAAATTAAATGCATCCGTACAAAACATGGAGACAATTTTAGTTCATACTGATTCAATTCTTGAAACAATAGAGGGTTTAGTTAATATATATATATGGTGAATGTTGTATATATAATACAAATGTTAATGGTTAAAACATTGGTGGAATAAATAAACATGTTATTCTAAGTTGTGATATATTATATTATATTATATTATATTATATTATATTATATTATATTATATTATATTATATTATATTATATTATAATCCATCAATTCATTTTCTAAACCGTTCATCCGCTGTAAGGTAGCAGGGATTCTGTATATTATATTATATTATATTATATTATATTATATTATATTATATTATATTATATTATATTATATTATATTATATTATATTATATTATATTATATTATATTATATTATAAAAAGGTCATATCACTGACTTAGAAAAAGCTGTTAAAAATGAAAACGTCATGCATCTTCAGCACACGTGTGAAACAAACAAACACTTATAGATAGCACCGAACTTCTGACTTTTTATTAGACAGAAATAGCAAAGAGTGACAAGAAATTGAGCACAAACCGAGGGGAAATGGGGTCAGGAATCAACATGCACAATGATTGACAGGCACTGGGCGTTTCTGACTGGCGAAGTGTCAGTGCTGTTATAGAAACTGGTGTGATTTCTCACGAGACCAATCTCAGTGGTATCCGTCAGGTAGCAGAGACGTTTAATGTGTGCTATTCCAAGGAATTCGCTTGCAGCAGTTTTTGAGTCTGTAATAGCAGTTGTCTTGTTTAATTCTAGGGAATAAATCACACATTTGCAGGCCATGTTACATTTTCTCAGGAGGCAGATGGTTGCGCAGCGGCCAACTCAATCCCAGCATTCTCTAGTGTGTATCAGTTCATCTGCACAAGTGTTTTAGCTGGACCTGTGTGTGTGACCTGGACTGCACCCATGATAAACGCTCGATTATGTGCTCATAAAGAGGTGTCATGAAGAACCTGGCCCTGGTGACCAGACGAGAAAAGCAGATCTCAAACAGAACAAGTAGAAAGAAACTTATTTGTCAGTTTTGTTCCACCTGCCTTCAGACCTTAAACAAATGAGAGTCTGGAATCGAACAATTAAAGATGGATATTTTTTCCATTACTGCACATTAGTCTGTGCCTCCTCTCACAGAGCTTTCATAGATCAAAGCGTAAATGAATTTAACATCACAGCAGGTGCTCGTTTTGCAGCTTCACATCTATATAATTGCATTAATTAAGACATGAGTGGTGAAAAATCCCTATGAGATCTGAAGCAGCTTCAGGTTTGATGAATCTAATCTCAAGTAGCCAGACTGTATTTGCACAACGTGTGGTCAGAGACTTATTCTGAAGAAGAGAGGAAGAGATTGACAGCTCAAGCCACCAGCGTGATTTTTAATGTGATGTTTTGGAGCAGATAGATCTGAAATGAGTGTGAGTTTGAACTGGAGTGGAATTTAAAGGACATTCTCAGTTCAAATGGTTGGAAATTTCTGTTCATTTCTAAAGTTAATTTTAATAAATTGTGGTTAGAAACAAAACAATTTTTAAACCAGAAAGCCAGAGACCAAAGACAAGCTTTGACATAACAATCAAGTTTTCAAACACAAACAATTTTTTTTTTTTTTTTTTTTTACTTACTTTTAATACTTAGGGCGCTATTTTAATGATCTGAAACGCAAGTATCAAACGCGAAACGCAAGTAACTTTGTGGGCGGATCTCGGATGATTGCAAATCTAAAATGGGTTGGTCTGAATTAGCTTCATTACTCATAGGTGTGGTTTGGGCATAACGTGAAATAAACCAATCAGAGCGTCACCTTACATTCCCTTTAAGAGCAGGCGCGCTTGTTCCATGGCGGATTGCTATTATAACGGCGAATTTGCCAGACGCACGCCAGGAGCGGTTCACAGCCGAGGAGGCCGACGTTCTCGTCAGGGCCGTAAAACACAGAGAAGTGACATTGGGGATGGAGAAACACACCCAAATTAGCTTCGGTTAAACAGGCGTATAATGATTTTGGTAAATGTGTAAGCTAGATGTATGCCTATTTTTTCACATCTTCATGGACACAACAATGATTTCCCTCGTGTGGAATATTTTTCCTTGTAATTATGTATGGTTTGCAAAAATGGCAACTGCTGCATCTGTGTAGATGAGAGAAGCAAAGTGTATTCACGCTACATTATGGCCAAGCATGCGCCCTTAAAATAGCATCTGAATAACGCACCACTGACTTTAGACTAGGTTTCTCCTGGTCAGTGGCGGAATTGTTTTCTGAAACTGCAAAATAGCACCAGGGAATGTTTGCGCCGGAACACGCCTCCTCTTTTTACTGAACCGCCCCCGGAGCGCAAGTTCATTCCCTAATTTACCAACGTGCGTCTGTGAAGGGAAAAGTCCGCTGTGCGCGGGTGCAAAATAGGAATGATACATGCGTCGGTGTACAAAGTCAATTGCGCTGGGTGCAAGATAGGGCCCTTAAATCATTTAAATCTTTTTATTTCAGATGGATGAGGAAAACAAAGTGGATGGATTAGCTTTCACAGATAAGCACTTTAAAGAGAAATGACAATCATTTATTCACCCTCATGTCATTCCAAACTTGTATGACAATACAATAAACCATTTTTTTGGACTTCAACATCCTTTAAAATATCGTTTGTGATCAGCAGAAGAAAGTCATGCAGGTTTAGAATGACATGAAGGTGTGTAAATGAACAGAGATTTCATTTTTGGGTGAGCTATCCCTTTAAATATCACTGTATGTGATATAGTGTAACAGAAGGACTCTGGTAGGCGACTCTCTCTTCCTCTCCATTGTGCCCACATACACACACACACACACACACACACACAGGTTCTGTGACTCCTAAAGCTGCTATATTTGTTCCTGTTTCTATAGAGTCTTTGGAAGCTCCTCATACCCTCATAGAGAACAAACCCCACTCACAGTGAGATGCTCTGTGCCCGTGGCACTGCTATTACTGTCACCTCCTGTTGAGCCCAATCCAGAGGAGGTGTTTTAAAAGCTTAGACACACTCGAGTCACTGTGGCTTATCGCTGAGCGCTGATCTCTGGGTTGGCATCAGGAGGCAAGAGAAAGCATCTGCTTATCTCTCATCCTCCCGCAGGCTTATGCCACCCTGGCACGGGTGTCGTGGGTACAGTTGGTCCAGCGAGCGGGGGGGACGATGCTAGCCAGATTTCCGTGCTTGCGTTTGCCCCGTGGTCTTAGTAAGTGTGCCAGGAATGAAGCGAACATCACTCGTCTCTTCCACAGTATTCTGCTGCTCTGCTGCATACGAATGGCCTCAGCAAAGCCAACTGGATTCAGAAGCGAATGCTGAAACGATGAAAGGTGCCCAGCTCTTTGTGTGATGGTTGGAAACTGAATTTATTAAACACTTGTTACACGTTCAGTTTAAAGAGAAATGATAGTGCTGTCATCATTTGTTCATTACAAACCTCTATAAAAGTCACACAGGAGAAAAGAAACACAGAACAGTGCTCTGGCAACCGCTCACATCATCCTATAGTGTTGTGGCACATGCTTTTTTGTCTCCAGAAAAGTAAAACTCAAATTAGCAGATCATTTGCAGGTTTTACAACCGAGTATGAATTGCCATGCTGGTCCAGGCTGGTCTAGGCTGGTTTAGAGCTGGTTTAGAGCTGGTTTTCTGCTGGTCTACCTGCTAAACTGGCACCGCCAGGAATGGGTGACAAGTAGTAATATTTTCAATAATGATGTTGTATCTATAAAAATATGCATCATAAATATATTTTGTTGCTTTTTATCTTTTCGCTAAATGTTTTACGTTTATGTAAATGAAGTTTTATAAGATTATCCATATTCTGAAAGTGTTAGTAAATGATAAACATAAAACAGAAGTGTGATCATTTTCATATTAGGCCTTTTAAATTGTACAAATGATGGCTTTCAAATATCATGTTAATTGAATATCATTACCCATTTTTGATTTCATAGCATTATTGGTTTCTTTGATAGTACTTGGAATTGGATCAAAAAGAAAGTACAGTAACTGAATCACCCACTTTTGGTAAATAACAACCTGGAGTGCGTTTCCCAAAAGCATCGTTGGCCAACTATGTTCGCAAGTTCTGTCGTTATCAGCATAGTTCAACGAGTCCGTGTTTCCCGAAACCTTCGTTCCAACGAACATTCGCAAACAGCATTTCAAAATTGTGTGGTTGGTATGACAGCTGCTGTGGTTAGGCATCCACCTGTGGTTAGAAGCATAGTTTCTAGCTTGCATGACATGTGGACTTAATAAATCCTTATCTTGAGCCATAATAAGCAAGCTGACATTCAGTACAACCTGTGTCTTTAATTTAGAATACATAAAAATGTCATTTACGTCTTTTAGTTTGTCAAGAGATTTAAAGCACTGTTTTTGAAGAGTGCGCATGTGCGAACGTGCTCTACTATGTAAGAACGAGCCTATGATTGAATCTGGAAATAAAGTAAAATAACTGAGAAAAATTAGAAATAGTCCTCAAATGCCATGTCTGTAATTTATATCAAAACATCTAGGGCCCTATTTTACCGATCTGAAACGCAAGTATCAAGCGCGAAACGCAAGTAACTTTGTGTGCGGATCTCGTTTGTGGGCGGATCTCGTTTGTGGGCGCTGTTGCTATTATACTGGCGGGATAAATGACTCTTGCGCCCACAGGAAATCTAAAATGGGTTGGTCTGAATTAGCTTCATTACTCATAGGTGTGGTTTGGACGTAACGTGAAATAAACCAATCAGAGCGTCACCTCACATTCCCTTTAAGAGCAGGCGTGCTTGTTCCATGGTGGATTGCTTATATAACGGCAGATTTGTCAGGAGCGGTTCACAGCCGAGGAGACCGACGTTCTCGTCAGGGCCGTAAAACACAGAGAAGTGACATTGAGGATGGAGAAACCCACCCAAATTAGCTTCGGTTAAACAGGCGGATAATGATTTGGGTAAATGTGTAAGCTAGATTTATGCCTATTTTTTCACATCTTCATGGACACAACAATGATTTCCCTCGTCTGTTAATAGTTTTCCTTGTAATAATGTATGGTTTTCTAAAAATGAGAACTGCTGCGTCTGTGTAGATGAGAGAAGCAAAGTGCATGCGCGTTGTGCACACGCTACATTGATTATGGCCAAGCATGCGCCCTTAAAATAGCATATGAATATCATGTGCAACGCGCCACTGACTTTAGACTAGGTTTTTCCTGGTCAGTGGTGGAATTGTTTTCTGAAACTGCAAAATAGCACCAGTGAACGTTTGCGACGGAACACGTCTCCTCTTTTTACTGAACCGCCCCCGGAGCGCAAGTTAATTTCCTAATTTACCAACGTGCGTCTGTGGAGGGAAAAGTCCGCTGTGCGTCGGGTGCAAAATAGGAATACATGCGTCGGTGTACAAAGTCAATTGCGCTGAGTGCAAGATAGGGCCCCTAGCGTTAATTCGATCTCAAACAGTTTCATTAAAAGAAGGTATTACTCCACCACGTGCGTGACTTCATTAACCAACGTGGTTGAACGACCAATTTGCGACAGTATGGTTTCGTGAAACAGTCGTGACTAGCTAGTTGATTTCTTCAACGATGCATTGCACTACGGTAGTTAAGCAGCGAGTTACGGCGTTGTTCGGGAAACGCACCCCAGCATGGTTTGCAGTTCTTTTTAAGGGAAGCTGTATTTGTTAAGATAATTGAGACGCCAAAGCACATCTGTTGGAAAACATACAGACAGATGGGATTTAAATGTTCATTTGTAAAAAAAATTATTCAACACAAACCAAAAATGATTAATTTCATGAAGTCATATCCTATGATGTGCTCTCTGAGAGGTGTTTGCTGCAGATGTTTGAGATCCAGACCAGAACCAGACGACCTGGACGGATTACCGCCGTTCCTATGTTTGACAGCATTGACAGATGTTTCTCGCCGCATGACATCTCGCAGCAGCCTCGCCACACGCTTCACAATCACATCAGAGCCAATCAAACACGCCTGTGCCAAACAATTTCAATAATTCAAGAGCTATTACCAAATACAAACTCATCACAATCACACAGGACTCGAGCAATCTTCAACTCCGAGAAGAAAAACAAGCAACAACAGGCGTGTTATGAGCTTTCCGTCTGAGGAACACGCATTAAAGTGTCCAGACTGTGCTTCATCTTTATGTTGATGTGTGTGACTATGTAAAGAAACAGCAGTGCGGTCTGAACATGACATCTGGCTGTGTTTGTGTTCATGCAAAAGCACTGAGGCATCCTGGGACTGCGGTCAGTCTCTTTTATTTAAATATATGAAACTTCTCTTATTCTAGTTATTTGATCAAAAATGAAATATGAAATATTGTGAAATATGATTACAAATATAAAAACTGTTATAATTATATTATAAAATGTAATTTATTCCTGTGATCAAAGCTGAATTTTCAATGTCATTAGTCCAGTCAAAAGAACATAATTTATTTGAAATAGAAATCTTTCGCAACATTCATTCATTCATTCATTCATTCATTCACTCACTCACTCACTCACTCATTCACTCCATTCATTTATTCATTCATTCACTCACTCACTCACTCATTCACTCCATTCACTCCATTCACTCACTCACTCACTCACTCACTCACTCACTCACTCACTCACTCACTCACTCACTCACTCACTCACTCATTCATTCATTCACTCACTCACTCACTCACTCACTCACTCATTCACTCACTCACTCACTCACTCATTCACTCATTCATTCATTCATTCACTCACTCACTCATTCACTCACTCACTCACTCACTTACTCGTTCATTCATTCATTATTATTATTTGAATTTTTCATTATTCTTATATACAGTATATGTGTACATATATGAAGAGGGTTAGGGTCTGATTATTGTGCAATAATGAATATATCTTTGCTCTATATAATTGCAGTTGTTTTATTCATTTAGATAATTTGCATTGCTTCATTGTAATTAATTTCCATTTAACTTTTAAAAATTTCATAGAAAGCAAATAAATCTTTATTGTGATATTTGGCTAAACATGCATTGCAAATAACTTTATTTACATACTAGGATAAGTAATAATAAGGATGTAAGAACATCTATGAGTGTCTGGGTGTTTAATACTCAACCTCCAGTTCAACAGCATATGTTGTATCTCAATCAATCAAACTGATTTAATCCTTCAGGATGTTTATCGATGTTATTCAGTGTGTTAATGAAACCAATGATTCAGTTCAGATCCTGCAATCACCATCAGTAAATCTTCCTAAAGACCCTCACTGATCACAGATGGTTTCCACCATCATGAGCTCATCAGTCCAGTATCATAATATGTGCCATATGCTTCTCGCTGGGAGCTCTCACGTCGCTGTCAGTCAGAAATGTGGGTTGTAATTTCTCCCAGAGTCTCTGGCTGTGAGTTGGGCTGTTTGTAAACTCGAGATTTCATCATGTAGACGCTGCGGCTAAATATTTTGTTATGCTCCGCAGGGGAGCATTGATATTCTGAGTGGATTTGTGGGCCATTTTTACTGTGTGTGTGTGTGTGTGTGTGTGTGTGTGTGTGTGTGTGTGTGTGTGTGTGTGTGTGTGTGTGTGTGTGTGATTGCAGTCAAATCATCACCATCCGTGGAAGTGTTTCTGTTAGTGTTACCCAGTGTTGTGTGTCTTGTGCAAACAGACTTCTATTTACTTATTGTAGAGTTAAAGCAATTTTATGCAAAATATTTATTTGAACATTTATGTCGGCAGTGTGTGTACACAACCACTCTATCATAGTAAAAATCCACCCTCTCTTTTTTAATCCCCATAAATAATAAGCAGTGTCTCAGAATAAGCCATTTGCAGATTCTAGCAATGTGACGTGACATGATTAAGCCCCGCCCACAATTGCTGACAGACTATTAGCATAGACCCGCCCTAAATGATCTGTAACCAGTCGCCATGTTTATCTCCTCGCCAGCATTTAACAGCAGCATTCAAGTAAAAAATGTATTCTTATTAAAGTTAATGAAGTTATTCAATCAAGCAGTAGGGACTATATATTACGCTGGTTTTACTTTAATACACAGATCTAATATACACATGCGATTTCTTTGCTTGCTGTTTACATTCTCGGACATATGTGTTTATGTGTGTGTTTTTGACTTAACATTTTGTGTATTTGACAGTTTAAGCTCAATAAGACGTGAAAGAAAACTTAGTTTAATACTCACGGGAAGTGTCGTCTGACATCCAGCTTTCTGTGCTTCAGAAGCGTTCAGAAAACCATATATCATAAGTTTGAATAATATGGCTTTAAATCGCATTCAGATAATAAACTTTCATGATGATGAAGAACTGCAGTGTCACATGATCGTGACCGCAATATAGATGATAATCAAGTTTTGTTCATTTTTTTTTAAGAGTATCCAGGGAACGAGCTGTAGGCTCCTCCCCCTTTTGGGAAGTGGAGTGGGGAGCAGCGGCTCATTTGCATTTAAAGATACATGCTCGAAAACAGCATGCTTTTCCTTTCACTCAGAAATTGGGTGTTTACAACATGGTATAATAAATGATCTGTGAGGTGTTTTGAGCTGAGACTTCACAGACACATTCTGTGAACACCTGAGACTTATATTATACTTGTAAAAAGGGGCATAATAGGTACCTTTTTATTGTTTGAAGCGGATGTCATAACAAATGTCAGTAGACCGGAAAGATTTTAAAACGAGCGGTTTATTCATAAATTTAGTTCTCTAAAGATTCATGATAAGAAAGGCAGACGATTCCATCACTGTCATATCCTCGTAAAACACAAATTTCTCAGCTTTGAAAATCTGATAATCCACACAAATCTGTGTTTGATGTATAAGATCCTCCATGACACCGCTGTTCTCCACTAAAAGAGTTCATATCTTTGGGCTCTGAAACAACAGCTCGAGTCTCTAGATCTACAGTGCGAGGCGAATGCAGGATCCCTAAACGCAGGACAGCATTTGGAAACTATGCTTTTTCTTGTGTGGCCGCTCGTCAGTGGAATATGTTGCCTACAGAGCTGATAAGAAGCACAAACACTTACACGTTCTCACGCCTGGAAAAGAAATGGCTCTTGTCAAATCAAATTTGTACCCACATGTGACCGGATGTATGTATGTATGTGTATGGGTGTGTGTGTGTAAGTGTGTGTTTTTTTCTTTATCTGATTGTTGTGCATGTCAAGACTTGATTTATTTATTATTTAATTGGTCAATGTAAATTTCATTATTCACGTATGTATGATGTATTATGTATTTTATTATAACATCAGCCTGCCCAGGGACTACGGGTGGAAATTAGCTCTTGAGCTCAAACCTGGTACTATGCATCTCTCCCCTTGAGGTTAATGTTTATTGTACGCTGTCCCTGTTTCTCTAAATAAAAAATAAAAAAAATCCATAAGCTCTTACCTTGCTTACCTTCCATGCTGTGGAAATACAAACCGGAAAACAGAACGCAATGAGTGCAGCGCTGCAAAGGGGCGGGGCTACATAAGGGCTATAGTTTTACATTTTCTGAAGAAAATAAGATGTTTGCACATACAAATCCCACCTCTACGATACTGTTGTGGACTGTTGCCAGGGACTTGCTAGGTGGTTGCTGTGATGTTCTTAGTGTTTTTTAAAATGTTGTTTGGTGGTTGCTGCAGCATTCCTATGGTGGTTTTATCACATTTTGTATCGTTGCTGCTATGCTGTTTTGGGTGGTTGCTAGGGAGTTGCTATGGTATTTTCAGTAGTTTTGCTTTTGAGTGATTTTTAAGATGTTATTTGGCTGCTAGCAGTGGCGTGGCGTGGGGAAAATTTCTGAGGAAGCCAATTAAGACACAACCTCTAAGCTGTGTGTTTTAAGGGGTGGGGGCAGAAAATCATACGTTACCATTTATATGTTGCTATTTGGATTAACTATTAGAGCGCCCAGCATCATCTTACCGGGACTTATGCTTGTTACAATCCAACACTTTGAGCACGGACGCTCTCTCTCTCTCTCTCTCTCTCTCTCTCTCTCTCTTTCTCTCTCACACACACACACACACACACACACACACACACACACACACACACACAGTCAGTCCTCTTAAACATCTTTCATGGTGTTTTTTATTAAAACATTCGCAGATAGGAAACGCCAACGGTAAGCAACAAGAAGATAACCTTTTTCATTTAATACACCCTTAAATCGGTGTGACGCTCATTAAGGATATACAATAGCGGTTATTCACAAACAATAAACAACAAAGTGCACTCACATGCTGCTTAATCAAAGCACGCAAGAAACAGTAAGAAGAACTATAATCACATTAAAAAAAAATAACACATCGCTAAATGGGCAGTTCAGACCAGACGAGCTCTTTCTCTCTCGCTCTCTCTCTCTCTCTCTCTCTCTCTCTCTCTCACACACACACACACACACACACACACACACAGACAGTCAGTCAGTCCTCTTAAACATCTTATGGTCTTTTCATTAAAACATTAGCAGATAGATAGGAAACGGACGGTAAGCAACAAGAAGATAACCTTTTTCATTTAGTTTTGGTGTTGGCCTGCCATCGGATTTAATTCTGAGTTGCTGCTGTAGAGGCAGTTTAGTAAAATATTTTTTTATCAAATACGTCCAAATCTCCACCCTCCATAATTACAATTAATAATTTTAGCTAACTAGCTAAACAAGATGTCAACACAAATCCACAAATCTTCCGCTATTTCATTCATTCATTCATTGACGATGATAACGTGATGTGATTGGCCTGATGCCAACAAGTTCATGGCTTCCCTTGACACTGTCCTGACCAATCACAGGGGAGCAGTGTCGTGACATAGCGTCACTTGATTGGTTAATCATTCTTTTTTTTTTCTATTAAGGGATGCCAACTCAGCCTGGCCTCCTCACAGACACAGGGTGCAGTACCATGTTTTCAACGCTCATTCACCATGTCACTTTTATAGGGGCGCTGTTTTACACATCATAAAACGCTCAGTAATGAATGAAGAGAGACGATGAGGAGATGACAGGATTACGTAAACTGTGAAAACAAAAGTGTTTATTAAATGACGATTATATTCTGAAAAAGTGAGGAAGCATGGCTTCCCTTGGCCTCCGCAAGAAAACGCCACTGGCTGCTAGGGCACTGTGAATGGTTGCTATTGTGTTCTGAGTGGTTTTTAGCATGTCGTTGGTGGTTGATTTGGTGATCTGAGTGTTTTTAGTGTCTTGTTGGTAGTTGATAGGGTGTTGCTAGGTGGCTTTTTTTTTTGTAGTTGTATGTTTGTTTCTATGTGGTTTCTAGGTTGTAACAGTGATATTTGCGTACACAAACACTACAAATGAACACAAACCAGTCTATTAGAATCTTGGTTTGTTGGATAATTCAGTCCAAATGAATCTAAACTAGCCCATGTGTAATATGAAGTGTTAGTGGCACACACACACTTCCCGCTGTCTCCAATTTACAGCTCAGAGAAGCTGGTGAATGCAGTCAGTGTGAATTTTTTTACAGGCCCAGGACTCATAAATATCTCTTATCTCGCTGTTTTTTTTTTTTTCCTCTGGGACAGGATGATGTAATTTCCTTGGCACTAGTTCTACTGGCTGATTGGTCCATTTATTTGTGCATATGTTGAATATCACAAGATTGAACTGTCAGTTTTCTTTCCAATCATCACTGAGGTCATATTTCTTCTTTCAGGTACCCGTTCCCTACAGTCTTCAGTACGTGCAGTAAGAAGGATCTAGCCGCGAGCTTGGAGAAAGGTGTGGGCATGTGTTTGTTCAACATGCCGGAGGTGAAAGTGCTCTACGGAGGCCAGAAATGTGGAAACGGATACGTCGAGGAGGGAGAGCAGTGTGATTGCGGAGATGTGGAGGTACATGAGAGCCTGTGTGTGTGTGTTTTGTGTTTAAAAACATATTTCATTCAGACGTTTACATGTTTCCCACAAGTGCCGCACATTTCCACTCTCTCCAGTGAGTCGTGCATCATTAGCGATCGCGAAATAAACAGTTTCTGCAGCCCAGTGTTTTCTGCGAGCGTGCTGTGAGAAGAAGCACAAGATGTGGTTTGGGAATGAGACGCATCTGTCACACCGGACCGGGAGCTTTGGAGAGGACAGCAGAGAAAAGCCTGTGTTTGTGTCAGAGCGCTTCAGGTGTTTCCTGGGGAGTTAAATCTGTTCATTGATGTCTTTGCTGAAACGTCGCTGGCAGTGCAGTGTAGCATAGCAAGGACATAACAATGTTCTGTGTGTGTGCATCCGTCAACAATGCTCATGTTAAATTTATGTCACATGAATTTCCACGTAGTCAGCAGTCAGAAAGAAGCATCTGGGAAATTATTCAAGTACTTGAAAGTCTTGTACACATATGCAAATGTACTTGAGTCACATTTCAATTAGGACAAAGTTCTGGAGTTTTCTACACCTTTATCACCCAATCACCTTTGTGTGTGACAACCTAGCCAAGTCACATGTATTTTTATAGCGCTTTATACGATACAGATTGTTTCAAAGCAGCTTCTCCGTACTAAATATAGAAAAGATATGTGGTTTACAGACAGAAAAACTAGGCCCAGGATGCTGTCACATCATCAAACATCATCAGTTTGGTTAAATTGATTGTGCAAAATCTGTTGCAAAATCGTTTCTGTTATAATTGATCTCTGTCATGACTCTGGTAGGTCACATGATAATGACAACATGGCGAATGTATAACGTCCAGATTACATTCATACTACACACATTCATACTATATAGAATGGTTGTGAAGTAATTACTTATTCAAAATAAGTACCTACTCAAGAGAGAGGATGTGATGTCGACGCAGCCGGTGCTTCCCCACCATGGATGGAGTTTTCACTGTTTTCACTGTTATACTGTAGAGGGCGCTGTAGAACCTCTGCATCAAAACACAGGCGAAGAAGAAGCAGAAACATGCAATAAAAGCATTGCTTATGCATGTTGTAGTCTTTGACAAAAATGCACATTTCTCAGCTTTTTTTTTTTTTTTTTCGGTGTAAATGATCAAACATGCTGGCGCTGGCTGGCAACTTTTTTTGTATTTTTTACATTAAAAAGAGTAAAGTATGTAAATAAAAGAGTAAAGTATGTACAATAACTTAAAAAAGTTTGGAATCAGTAAGAATTTCTTTTATGTTTATGAAATCTTCTGCTCACTAAAGGCCCTTGCACACTGTTTCGCGTCCAAAATTTTCGCACGTTAAAAAATAAATACGACCTCACATTATGTCAATCACGCTTGTACACTGCCTCCAAAACTTTCGTCCGTCAAAAAAAAAAAATCGAATCAGGTTCGATTTTCTGCGTTTTTCGCATCCGTAGGAAGCATTTTGAACGGTGTTTTGACAATTCAGAGTCACCGAATCACGAAAGCGAAAAAACGCATGCCATAATTTCGGACTCAGTGTGCAAAGGCCTTAAGGCAGCTTTCAGTTAATCAAAATGCAGTAAAAACAGTAATATTGTGAAATATTACAATGTATATATTTTAAACTGTCATTTATTCCTGTGATGAAAGCTGTATTTTCAGCATCATTACTCCAGTCTTCAGTGTCACATGATCCTTCAGAAATCATTCTAATATGATGATTTGCTGCTCAAGAAACATTTCTGATTATTATCAATGTTGAAAGCATTTTTTCTGTTGAGGAATTGTTTTGAATGTGTGTGTCTGTAGGAGTGTCTGAATCCCTGCTGTAATGCCAGCACATGCACACTGAAGGAGGAGGCTGTGTGTGCGCATGGACAGTGCTGTGAAAACTGTCAGGTGACTCGTGACATCCATCATAATTCACCTTATTTATTGCACTTATTTTACAAAATAAGTCCACATTAAAGCTGAAATACTGATTTTTATTATTTAGAATAACATGCACTGATGAATCATTCACAATAAGGCCAGGAACATTAAGAAATTGAGATAAAAGTATTAAAGGACTCATATTAATACATCATGATGTGTTTGTCTGTGTAGCTGAAGCCTCCAGGGACTCCGTGCCGTGAATCCAGTAACTCCTGTGACCTGCCAGAGTTTTGCACCGGCGCCGACCCTCACTGCCCTGCTAACGTCTACCTGCACGACGGACACACCTGCCAGGGTGTAGATGGGCACTGTTACAACGGCATCTGCCAAACACACGAGCAGCAGTGCATCACACTCTGGGGACAGGGTGAGTACAGCGCCACCCGCTGGCCTGGAGGAGCCACGGCTGCATCTGTGAAAACAGTTCATACGCATCAGCAATGCCAATTCCTTTCCGTGAGAAATGTGTGTGCATTTGGCAGGTGCAAAACCAGCTCCAGGAATCTGCTTCGAAAGAGTCAACTCGGCGGGAGATCCGTATGGAAACTGTGGAAAAGACGCAAAGGGGTCATTTGCCAAATGTGAAGCACGGTAGGAGAAAATATCAACTTTGAGTTCAGTATTGCTGGAGCAATATGTGAGTTTATATATAGAAGTAATGAATATACATTATACAGTATTAATAGAAATAAATATAGAAATGCTAAAATACAAAACATCACAAGAAAAGCCAAAATAACTGTTTGAAAAAAAAAATTATCTGATGACAAACACCATTATAAAAATTATTATTTTATTTTTTTTACAGAAATTGTTAAGAATTAATATATTTCTATATAACCAATAGTTTCATATTTTTGTATGTTACTTTTTTATATTTTTGCTATTTCATAATTGTTTAGATTTAGCCTATAATAGGTAGATTGCATTGTAAAAATTTTGTTTTGTTTTTATTTTGTGACAACATACCCCGATACTGGGCACAAAACTTCAATAGCTTTGTGTAGGTTTGTGTAACAGAAATTGACTTTTTAAAAAACCAAACATATTCACTGGTGTAAAAAGTGTGACAACTAGCCCCTGTCTTCCATAACCGAAATCACCACAAGTACATGAGGGATTTTTTATTATTATTATATTGCAGCAGATGGTTGTTGATTTGCTGCTAAAATTAAGTATTGTATATTTCAGATTTTTTGGAAGAAGGTTGCTTTTAGCGAGTTCACTTCAGGACGCCAGAAAATGAAAAGAGCCTTCAAATCCTTTGAGTGTTTATTTAGTGAGAGTGTTTTTCTCTTAAAATTACATGTTAAATGTAATGCATTTTCCTCTCGTCCTGTACTTTATTGACTGATCAATCCACTGAGAAATCAAGCGCTACAGCCGGACAAATAACAACATGAGCCTTTAAAAGTGGAAGAAAACAGAAGCCTATTGAGAATGTCACAGTAATTAGCATTTGCAGGTAACACCCGTCATACATTTTGTTTTAATTGAGCTCAAATTGGCTGCTTCACGGATCATATCCTTGATGAAGTAATCACTGTAATGACTGAAGTGGACAGACGGAGAGAGAAACGGGGAACGGACGGTTTTCAGACGCTAATGACTCTTTATTTTGGCCAAAGGGACCTGAGCCACGTTCTGCTCTCTGTCTGTCTGTCTGTCTGTCTGTCTGTCTCTCTTTTTGGACTCGACTGCGTGAGAAACTGCCCTGTGAATGCAGTAATTGGTCTTCATTGGAGAGGATGCCTCATTATTTCTCTATGTTTTGGCGGCATTGGAATCAAAGATGTATGTCCCATTACCATGATCCTCTGTGGAGGAATCACACTTCAGCGCTGTGAAAACACGGCATATGTGTCAGTCTGGGAAACTGGATAATTCATTACATGGGATCTGTTAGCTGTGGAAAAAACGTTATACAAAATTTTAAATGAGTGATTCTCAGCTGTGGGGTCACAACCCTGAAATAAGTCACGGGTCAGTTCGGACAGCTAGGAAAAAACAAGGCTAGGTGTAAATAATAAAATGCAAAAAAAAAATAATACATATACAATTATATATACCGTCAAACCAAACATTATTCAGACACCAGATATCATTTTTGAGATTGTTTTACTAGTGTGTGCAGGACACTATAGTTCATGATGTAAGTGAGGAGAGCAAAATAAAGTAAACTGTGACATATTATACCCAAAGATTCTTCATACAGTGGACTACCAGTAAAATGTTTAAAAATTTTGGGACCAAATATTATTCAGACACTTTGACCTGACCGTGGTTTGCTTATTGCTAATGTGAGCTTTTTGCACCACAGACTGAACAAAATTAAACATTGCTTTTAGTAATTGGTTGAGCTAAATTGGTATTATCTAATTGTATAGTTAAATTTAACACTGACAGATATTCAACATAATTCATTTGTGAGACAGTCTAACAGAAGGATGGACAAAACCAGTGAAATATCAACTGAGTTCTTGTCATATTTTATTACCATTTTCTAAACTATAGCGAATAAACTGTGATAATGTGAGAAATGTTGAAGGTGTCTGAGTAAATTTTGGTTTGACTGTATATTGAAGCCTTTTTTAACTAAAAAAAGGTATAGTGAATGTGCTTATATTCTCCAATCTTCTTTGTAAAAGGTTTTGCATTTCAAAATGCTTGCTGTTGTTTTCCAGGGATGCTAAATGTGGGAAGATCCAGTGTCAGGGCGGAGCCAACCGGCCGGTGATCGGCACCAATGCTGTCTCCATAGAAACCAACATCCCACTCCAGGAGGGCGGGCGTATCCTCTGCCGCGGGACTCACGTGTACCTGGGAGACGACATGCCGGATCCGGGCCTCGTGCTCACCGGCACCAAATGTGGAGAAAACATGGTAAAGAAAGTAAATAATGAGAAGATGTTTATTTATCAAATCAGACCATTACTAAAAACTTATTTTAATTTAACTCACGCTTATTCTAATCAGGCCTGTGTGGATCAACAACATCAGGACTGCAGTGGGTTGAATTGCTTTGCTATTGTTTTGCTAGAGTATTACTATCATTAGTAATAATAATACGATTATTCGGTACGAGTTCGGTACAATGGAGGGAAAAGCAAAACAAAAATGCAGAAGGCTTGTGCATGTCTCAGGCTGTACCTGAGTTTATTTGTTTATTTGTAGTGCACTGACAACAGTTTTATATAATTAGTTTATTAATTAAATTAATAAAAAGACAAAAAGACCTTGAGATATGTTTGGTAATTGTACCTGAATGAATTGAACATTAATTTGCTAAATTTCAGATTAATATATTTGTTTTCCTTAAAAATTTTATTAACAGTAACTTAAACACTTTGCAGTTTGAATGATGTCCTGTATAAACAAAATGACGGAGTATGTTTTTATGTTTCCACTGTTCGATCGCGCCCGCGCCTCACACACACATACACACACACACACGCACACAAATATAAGTAAACACTTTGCGACTTTTCGATCGCGCCCGCAGATTAGGTGTCCCTAAAGAACCCGCGTATTTAACAGTAGTTCCGCATTACATTAATTAATTTGCATGCAAGTTTTATTTATATTTATACTGTGTATTCTCCGTGTAAATTTATGCACCAAACTGTGACGCCCGTACCGTTTCGGTTCAATAAGAATACATGTACCGTTCCACCCCTAATATATAAATATATATATATATATATTAAGGGACAATATTTGCTCTGTAGAATTGATTTTCAGGAGCATTTTTACCCATAATATGTATGTATGCATGCAAATTCACTAAACATTTACAACAGTGCAACAGTGCGGCTCAAAAACCTGCATCTTATTCATTAACCACATACAATCATTTTAAATGTGCTGAATTTCATTCCCAATCTTTTCAATGCAAAACGTCACATTTAAAATGTAAATTAGGCTCATTATAGATTTACAAATATGCCTATAATAGTGTATTATGAAATATGTCAAAGGTCACATCATGGCAAAACAACAGCAACAAAAAAGGAGTTTACTATATGGTGGTATTATTTGTCCATGCTTTGTAAATATCTAGCATGTTTTTGTCACTTTTGGTGTCATTTTTACCCCAATCCCTAGTTTATTTCTGACCCTGATCTGTTATCATTATAATTAATTTGTAGAATATATCAAAATCAGTAAGAAGTCTTTGCTCCCATGCAAAGGTAAACTGCAATAACTGCACATTTAGTCAGAATTGAGTCAAAAAATGAAATCAGGGATGTTAACTAAGGAAAAAGTGTCCTCATTGACATAACTGGAAATTACCCTGACATCACAGTATTACAGTAAACCAGTAAATGTGTGTCAAACTGAATTGCATGTGACACATACAAGACATTTCCTCCATTTGGATGGATCATTGCTGGATGACAGTATGTTTGGGTGGAGTTGAGCTGATGACACAATCATCACTAAATAAAGTGTCTCTCTGTGCGTCTCCAGATGTGTGTAAACAGACAGTGTCAGAACATCAGTGTGCTCGGGGTTCACGACTGTTCGGACAAGTGCAGCGGACATGGGGTGAGTTTTTATCACAACGTCTGACTGTCTTTACAACATCACAGTTTCACTTGGAAATATATCTGAATGGTTGGCGAACATCATTTCATGTGTAACCCGGAAACCAATCTGAACTTATCGTGAGAGCTTCATCTCCATAGACTTACATATCAACTTAATAAGCCCATACCGTGGAGAAATCTTCCTGATAACATGAGGGATCTTTGCTGAATCTAATGTGGCGTTCATGCCAGGATTACCATAATTACACAATGTCCTCATAAATGAGACTGAAAAATTCACTCATAACACCAAAATAGGCTTAGAGTGACTTTGTCAAATTTATTTGTATAGCACTATTCACAATACACATTGTTTCAAAGCAGCTTTGCAGAAAAAAATATCTTAATGTTTATATTTTCTTAATATATCATCGCTATATACATACATATACATATACTGTACATATACATATCATCACATACACTCACCTAAAGGATTATTAGGAACACCATACTAATACTGTGTTTGACCCTCTTTCGCCTTCAGAACTGCCTTAATTCTACGTGGCATTGATTCAACAAGGTGCTGAAAGCATTCTTTAGAAATGTTGGCCCATATTGATAGGATAGCATCTTGCAGTTGATGGAGATTTGTGGGATGCACATCCAGGGCACGAAGCTCCCGTTCCACCACATCCCAAATATGCTCTATTGGGTTGAGATCTGGTGACTGGCCATTTTAGTACAGTGAACTCATTGTCATGTTCAAGAAACCAATTTGAAATGATTCGAGCTTTGTGACATGGTGCATTATCCTGCTGGAAGTAGCCATCAGAGGATGGGTACATGGTGGTCATAAAGGGATGGACATGGTCAGAAACAATGCTCAGGTAGGCCGTGGCATTTAAACGATGCCCAATTGGCACTAAGGGGCCTAAAGTGTGCCAAGAAAACATCCCCCACACCATTACACCACCACCACCAGCCTGCACAATGGTAACAAGGCATAATGGATCCATGTTCTCATTCTGTTTACGCCAAATTCTGACTCTACCATCTGAATGTCTCAACAGAAATCGAGACTCATCAGACCAGGCAACATTTTTCCAGTCTTCAACTGTCCAATTTTGGTGAGCTCGTGCAAATTGTAGCCTCTTTTTCCTATTTGTAGTGGAGATGAGTGGTACCCGGTGGGGTCTTCTGCTGTTGTAGCCCGTCCGCCTCAAGGTTGTGCGTGTTGTGGCTTCACAAATGCTTTGCTGCATACAGTGCTATGCATAAGTTTAGGCACCCATGCTAAAGTTGACTAAAAAGAGGAATAAAAAATCATCTTTTGGAAACTGAACTTAATGCCTTAATTTAAAAAATTAGGAAAAATCCAACCTTTAAGGACACCAATTTTCTTTGTGAATGAATAATGTATCGTAAATAAATAAATGTTCTTCCTTAAAATACAGGGTGCATAAGTTTGGACACCCCTATGTTAAATTCCCATAGAGGCAGGCAGATTTTTATTTTTAAGTATTTTTTTTATTTATTTTTTAGGATACTATGCATCCTGATAAAGTTCCCTTGGCCTTTGGAATTAAAATAGCCCCACATCATCACATAGCCTTCACCATACCTAGAGATTGGCATGGGGTACTTTCCATAAGATCATCTCTCAATGCAAATCAAACTAGCTTTTAGGCTAACTGAAATAAAACCATGCCAATCTCTAGGTATGGTGAAGGCTATGTGATGATGTGGGGCTATTTTAATTCCAAAGACCAAGGGAACTTTATCAGGATGCATAGTATCCTAAAAAAAAATTTTTTTAAATACTTAAAAATAAAAATATGCCTGCCTCTATGGGAATTTAACATAGGGGTGTCCAAACTTATGCACCCTGTATTTTAAGGAAGAACATTTATTTATTTACGATACATTATTCATTCACAAAGAAAATTGGTGTCCTTAAAGGTTGGATTTTTCCTAATTTTTTAAATTAAGGCATTAAGTTCAGTTTCCAAAAGATGATTTTTTATTCCTCTTTTTAGTCAACTTTAGTATGGGTGCCTAAACTTATGCATAGCACTGTACCTCGGTTGTAACGAGTGGTTATTTCAGTCAAAGTTGCTCTTCTATCAGCTTGAATCAGTCGGCCCATTCTCCTCTGACCTCTAGCATCAACAAGGCCTTTTCGCCCACAGGACTGCCGCATACTGGATGTTTTTCCCTTTTCACACCATTCTTTGTAAACCCTAGAAATGGTTGTGCGTGAAAATCCCAGTAACTGAGCAGATTGTGAAATACTCAGACCGGCCCGTCTGGCACCAACAACCATGCCACACTCAAAATTGCTTAAATCACCTTTCTTTCCCATTCTGACATTCAGTTTGGAGTTCAGGAGATTGTCTTCACCAGGACCACACCCCTAAATGCATTGAAGCAACTGCCATTTGATTGGTTGATTAGATAATTGCATTAATGAGAAATTGAACAGGTGTTCCTAATAATCCTTTAGGTGAGTGTATATATATATATATATATATATATATATATATATATATATATATATATATATATATATATATATATATATATATCATATATTATTAGCAGATTAGATCTGGATTACGTTTTTGGACGGTACAAGCAGTTGAGATTTGCTATATATTATATATCGCTTTACATGAATATATTGTATGTATGTGCATATAGTTGGTTACTTATATATCCAACTTTATATAAAGAGCTGAGCGATGATATAATTACATTCTGCAACTAAATAAAAAAAAATCAGGCAGTTGAGATTTACTTTATTCACCTATCCATTCTCACGTAATATTGAAGAACCCATATGTGATATGGAAAACATGGAACAGAAATATGTGTTGAAGGTGCTGTAACTACTTTTACCATTAACTGCTAACGTATCAATGGTTAAAGTCAGAGCTTTAATGACAAATTGTGCTTCCCGTTCATAATTATGAGTTTGAATATGATGTGAATGTGATTTTTACAAGTTAGAAACACAAAATTATAGTAATTCCGTTGTTGTTGTGAATTCTTGAATGGAAAGGCTCAGAGAGAGAATTGAAAATGTCTTGCTTATTCAAAATATAGTTTCTAGAAATAATCTGTGTTATGATGAACATAATTATAGTAATTCTGACATGACTTGAATGCAACTAAAAGCCACTTATATTTCACTTGGTTCTCTCTCTGTGTTGTGATGTAAGTCTCACACACGCAGAAGCATACGATCTCTCTGTCCCTCTGAATGGGTCAATCAATCAGCCTCAATAACCTCATTCATGTCCAGCTCACAGTGCCGTTCATCAGGTTTCTGCTGTCAAACACTCACTTATGAGCTATGCAAGAGCCCTTTTATTTTTAAAGAGTAGCAAGACATTTATATTATTATCACAAATGAGCGTAATTTGTGGAGCTTTTTAGTATATATTAGGAATTTTCCTCACATTACAATACAAATCTGAGGAACAAAATCATGATGCATATTCATGTTTGTGTGACAGGTGCTTTTCCACTTTACCCAATGACCTGTTTGATAATGTGCATGTAAAAAAACATCTACAGGCTAGTCTGGGTAGGTTTTATGAACTCATGCTGGCAGATGTGTCTGCAAGTTCATGATGGATCCTAGTTGGAAAGCTTTTTTTCCACGCTCTGTGTCTGGTGATAGTTTTACACATTTAGATTGCCTGTACGAGTTCCTGCTTTTTAAAAATCTTCATTCAATTAGGAAAAGCTTGTATAGATTACAGTAAAAATGAGTCCAGATGAGATCTGTGTAAATATTGGGGGGCGAAACCTGACGGAGCGAATGTGTATTAGCTCCAGCATTATCTCACAATAAAAGCAGTCTTCCAGAGGAACAGGTTACATGTTTGCGCAGAGATAGTGAGAAACAGATAGTGGACGTCAGTGAATGAGCTCATGAATCTCCAGATTAGATCAAGATGTTCAACATCTGCAGCTCATCAGCACCAAGAGAGAAGAACCAGAAACAAATGCTGCCAAATGGAGAAGAAAGGAAGTGTTTGAGTGTTTGGTGGATGTTGAGGAGGTGCTCCCCGAGACTTACAGCATGCAAACACACATGTGTAGACCATGAAGACATGTTCCTACCAAAGTTGGTAAAAAAAGAATTGTAT